>NW_006408524.1:33088338-33095855 GCF_000296735.1 Chrysochloris asiatica | reverse complement strand
ATAAAGGCATGAAATGGCTGGCTTACAAGTTTTCTCTGGCTCTTCCTCTCCCTCCCCTTCAGGTGTCTATTTTACAATAGTAGGCAAAGGAAACCAAGATTCAAAAGATAGCCAAGCATCTTAACATCATTTCCCCACTTTCACCCATACACACCATGCCTCAGTCTTTGTATCCATGAGCCTTGTTGTTCCACGAGTCTGCTTACATCGTTATTTACCTCTGTCCTATTTAGCCCATGTAAACCTGCCTAGCTATTCTTCCATCCACCCTTGTTTTTCCTTTCCCCTTCGCCTTCTAGTGTGTGCTTCCAAGACTGAAACTCAATTGGAATATACTAGCAAGCATGTGGTCCTACTGCTGACCATGTTGGCCACCAATAAGGGGAAGTGGGGGAGAAACAGCAATGAAGTTGTTAACTAAGTCCGACCACATTCAATAGACTCCTGTTAACCTGGATTGAGACCTAGTTAACCAGCAGTATGACGAGACCTGGGGACTCCTGGGCTCAGGTTCAGGGATATGGCCCCAGAGGACTAGAATGGAGTGTGAAGCATCCAGCTGATATGAAGTGAGGGGAGATGCACAAGAACACCCACACTTGCAGATAGTACCCATTTGACCTGGCATCATCAATGGCTGAATGATCAGAACATGACTAGAGGAAGAAAGAAGAGGTGGGAAAAAAAAAACGAGTAACCTACAACAAGTGAATGAACGTAACTTTACCTATGCTTGTGGATGCAGTATGACAAAGAAGCGGACAAATCTCTACAGTGAGGATCATTTCCATACCCTTGGTACTCACAGTCGACAGGGATGGGTAACTTAGACATTGGCAACCTAAAATGGGGGGACTCCAAAGGCTCTGGTAACGTAGTGGTTACAAATCAGGCTGCAAACTGCAAAGTTAGCAGTTTGAAACTACCAGCTGGTCCACGGGACAAAGATGAGGCTTTCTGCTCCAGTAAAGATTTACAGCCTTGGAAACCCTGTGCAGGGTCACTATGAGTCAGAACTGACTCCACAGCGCATAACCACCACCACCGGCACAAAGGCAAGAAGTGACTGACTTGCAAACTTTGAATAGAAAACCTAGCTCAAGAGAATACAGGGAAAGGTAGAGTATCCACTGAATTATTTCCAACCTGTCTGGATGGGGTTGATAAAAGGTGGGGGGGGTGGGGGGAAGGACTCCTGTGGTTCAATAGGGAATGATTGCTATCAGGTCTGAGAGTGAGTGTCGGAAAGGTAAATGTAAATGTTTGGCAACAAAAGGAGGGGAGCAGCTGATTTTGCAGTCCAGGAGTGGAGATCTCTGGAATTATCAAGGGAGAAAAGCTAAGTGCGAGACCTTGTCCGGGGAGGCAGTGACACTAGGGATGGAGGCAGAGATGATGATGTGGACACATGGAATGGCTGGGGACTCTGGATTCAGGGAGGGAAAGGGGCTATGGGCTGGCAGCCAGGGGGCAGGCATGCAGTGTGTACCCTTTGGTTGTTTGATGATGAATGCAAGGGATTGTGACCATTGTAATGAAACAAAAATAAATAGTTGTGTGGTGACATGATAAACTAATGAGTTTATCAAAATAGTTGAAATGAAATCTAAATCCTAAGTGAAAAAAGAAGAAAGCAAAATATTTGTAAACTATGATTCTAATATAAATAGTAAAAGCAACTTATGAAAATAATAACAGGTTGCAAACTAAGGAAGACATAATTGTTTCCTAAGTTTCTTTACTGCTAATGTTTTTCAGTTCTGAAGTGGTGATGATGGATGATGGGGTGCCATTGAATCGGTTCTGTCTCATAGCGACCCTGTTCAGGGTTTTTGAGACTCTGAATCTTTTCAGAAACAGAAAGCCTCATCTTTCTTTCGAGGAGTAGGTGGTAGATTTGAAATGCTGACATGTGGTTAGCAGCCCAACTCATGACCACTACACCACCAGGACTCCTTAGCTCTAAAATGTTGTTGTTGGTTCCAACTGATGGTGACCCTTCACAGGGTTTCTGAGAAGCACCTGGGGAGTTTGAACCACCAACCTTGTGGTTCAAACCAACCTTGCAGTCCGTGCGTTAACCCACAGCACCAGGAGACTAAATCGACATAGTAGTGGTGGTGTTGATTGTGTGCCACAAGGTCAGTTCCAACTCATAGAGAGCCTGTGCATAGGGTTTCCAAGGGTGTAAATCTTTACGGGAGTAGAAAACCTCATCTTTCTCTGGTGGAATGGCTAGTCGTTTCAAGCTGCTAACCTTGAGGTTAGCAACCCGACTCATAACCGCTATACTACCATTGTTGTTAGGTGCCATCAAGTCGGTACCAACTCATTGCGGCCCTATGCACAACAGACCAACTCCTTTAAATCAACGTTTGTTGTTGTTGTTGTGTGCCATCGAGTCGGTTCCGACCCATAGCGACCCTGTACAGGGTTTCCGAGGGTGTAAATCTTTACGGGAGTAGAAAGCCTCATCTTTCTCCCGCGGAGCAGCTGGTAGTTTCGAACCGCTGACCTTAAGGTTCGCAGTCCGATTCGTAACCACTACGCTACCAGAGCTTCTTTTAAATCAACGTAGAGGTGTATAAATTTGAAACCCTTGTCATTAAGGTTGTTAGTATTTTGTGAGGTGAGAGTAGGTGGAAATGAATGGAATGACAACTAACACAATAGACTGGATTAATTATATACACTTCAATTTATTAGAAAATAGTTACTGTTGAAAGAGTAAGTTAAACTACAGACAATATGCTAAAAGCCCATTAAATTAAAATGGAAATTTGATGCAACACCTCCACTTCAAATCCTTCAATGATTCCCATCTCACTCCGAGTACAATGCCAGATTCTTTGTAGCGAGCCATGAGAGCCCTCTTGATTGACAATAACATTCTTGGGCGATGTTCCTACATTAGAAGTCCCTACCTAATGAGCTCTCATTCCTACCCATCCATCTAAGACTTCCAAAATGGAAGTCTTAATACAGCCCACCTTACCACAGTTAGCATATTTTTATAGCTCAAAATGTCATACAAGCCATTGTTGTTGTTGTCAAGTGCCATCAAGTTGGTTCAGACTTAGAGCAACCCTGTATAGGATTTCCAAGGAGAAGCTGGTGGATTTGAACTATTGACCTTGTGCCTAGCATCCAACAGTGTCACACTATGACAATAAAAGTCACTGCTGTTGTTGTTAAATGCTGGCAAGTCAGTTCTGACTCATTGTTGTTGTTATTGTTAAGTGCAATCAAGTCTGTTTGGACTCATATCAACCCTGTATAGGGTTTCCAAGGAGTGGCTAATGAGTTTGAACTGCCAACTTTGTAGTTCAAATAGACTTTGAGGTTCAGTGCTTATCCTGTGACACCACCGCAGGACTCATAGTGACCCTATGTAAGTTTTCCAAGGAGTGGCTGGTGGGTTTGAACAGCCGACCATATGGTTCACACCAACCTTGTAGTCCAGTGCTTATCCTACAGTGCCGCACCAGGATTCCACTAGCACACCTCTCCAAAAAAAAAGTCACAATAAAATGTATCCCTTCTCACTGGTGACTACAACATCTACCTCCCTCCACATTCGCACATGATTCTTCCATCCTCCTGCCTCTATTACCCCATTATCTTCCATCTATGTGAAGTGCTAATATACCAGTAAAGCCAAAGTATTGTGGTTAAAATAAAAAAATTCACAACAGTAGTTTCCTAGGCCAAGGAGTGGGTTTGAATAGAAAGGGACTTGAGGTGACAGACGGTCACTCTAGGCCTCTCTTGGATTATCGCAATAGCTGCCTCCTTGCTATTCAGTGGAATCACTTGGCTACTTGTGATTACTTGAAGATAGACAGGAAGATGGAGTCACTATACATTTTACTCAACTCAAAGACAACAGGTTTTTGTTGTGGTATGTGTGTTTTTAACTTTCCATTGTGAATTGGATGTAGGAGACACTGTAAGTGTTTCTGAGGAGCAGCTGGTGGGTTTGAACCATGACCTTGCACTTAGTGGTCCAGTGCTTATTGTATAGCAGATACTCAGTTTTACATTCAACAATTCATATATATTTTGTTTGCTTTGATTGTAATCTCCTGAATATAACATCACTTATTCCATTTTGGAGGAGTCCTGATGTGGCACTGTAGAATAGTACTGAAAGGTGGGTTGAATGGCAAGGTCAGTGCTCCTTGGAAACAGTATACAGGGTTGCTATGAGTCAGAACCGACTCCATGGCACTTGCCAACAACAACAACATCCCACTTTGGTGATAAAAGTACTTTGGACTACCAGAAGAATAAACAAATCTGTGTTGGAAGAATTACAACCAGAATGTTCCTTAGAAACCAGGATGGCGAGATTTTCTCACTCATACTTTGAACATGTTATCAGAAGAGACCAGTCCCTGGAGAAGGATGTAATGATTGGTAAAGTGGAATGTCGGTGAAAAAGATTCCACCACCACCTTCCCCCACTCCCCAAAAAAAAGACAAGGGATTGACCCAGTGACAGCAGCAATGTTATCAAGGATAACAATTGTTAGGCTGGCACAGGACAGGGCAGTGTTTCGTTCTGTTGTGCATAGGGTCTTTAGGAGTTGGAACCAACTCAATGACATCTAACAAAAACAGCATCCCACTTTGGGGTCCTAGTGTGACACTGTAGGAGAGGACTAGACTGGTAACTGCAGCATCAGTGTTTCTTGGAAACCCTAAACAGAGTTGCTGAGTTGGAACTGACTCGATGGCACTAAACAAAAACTATCCCACTGCTTTCTGTGCTTCTGATTTCTGCTTCTCCTTCTTTCCTAACTCTTCTGAACTTTGTCCTTGGTTAATCAGTCTAAGGTGCCTGACTAGTGTTATTGTTTCCCTTATAGAACCAGCTATTTTTTGGTTGAAAATTGATCCATAGGGTGAGTTCAGTTCCAGACCTGAAGGGTGACTATGAACCGTAGTCTCAGGGTTCCACCAGTCTCTATCCCACCAGTAGGCCTGGTCTTTTTTATGATTTTGAGTTTTGTTCTACATTTTGCTCCCACTCTATCCAGGACTTTTAAATGTGATCCCTTTCAGAGCAGTTGGCAGTGGTAGCTGGACACCATGTATTTCTTCTGGTATTGGGATCATGGACACTGATATTCACATGGTCCATTAGCACTTTGTATTAATTATTTTTATGCATCTTCAATTTTCGTCATTCTTGTTTCCTCCGGACAGAAGACCAATAGTTTCACCTTAGATGCTCACTCAGAAACTTTTAAGACCAGACACTGCTCACCAAAGTAGGGTGTAGAATACTGTCTTTCTAGACTATGTTATGCTGACTGATCATGGTGCCCATTGGGACCCATGTTTAGGAATTTTTCATAACTTTGATCCCTGTATGCTCTATTAAATTCATGAGTATATTTACAGGAAGGGTAAATGGTGATGGTGGTGGTGTGCCGTGATGTCTGTTCCAACTCAGCAACCCTGTATAGAGTTTCCAAGGAGCATCTGGTAGATTTGAACTGCCTACCTTGTGGTTCACAGTCCAGTGTTGGTCCTACAGTGTCACACCAGGAGTCCATGCATCTACCTGTAAATCACTGTTATTGCAGGACTATGCATTTGCCTCTATTATCTTTAACTACTACATTCCTTCCCATATACTTTCCCTGTCTCCATCATATTTGTCAACCTCCCTTGTATTGTATATTGTCTTATTGTATATGTCCATGTTCAACCATTTCAAGAGGTAGCATATGATCAATAATCAATGTTACTAAAGGAAGAAGCCCAAGCTTTACTGAAGGCATTGGCAAAAAAAAAAAAACAAGGCTTCAGAAATTGACGGAGTGCAAAATGAAGTCTTTCAACAAACTGATGCAGCACTGGAGGCACACACCCATCTATGCCAAGAAATTTGAAGGACCTGGCCAACTGATAGAAAGAAATCTATATTTATGCCCATTCGAAAGACAGTTGACCCAATGGAATATGGAAAGTATCAAACAATATCATTAATCTCACACGCAGGTAGAATTTTGTTGAAGATAATTCAAAATCGATTGCAACAGTACACCAACAAAGAACTGCCAGAAATTCAAGTTGGATTTAAATATTATCATAAATGTCAAATAGATCTTGGCTGGAAAAAGGTAATACCAAGAAGATGTTTTATTGAGCTTTATTGACTATGCAAAGGCTTATGACTGTGTGGCTCAAAAGCTATGGATAATATTCCAAAGAATGGGTACTCCAGAACACTTTGTTGTGCTCATGAGGAACCTGTACATAAACCCAGAGACAGTTGCTCAAACAGAGTATGGGGATACTTAAAATTTTTCAATCAGGAAAGGTGTGCTATAGTGTTGTATCCTTTCACCATACTTATTGAGTCTGTACTCTGAGCAAAGAATTTGAGTTGAAGAAATTTTGGCATCAGGATTGGCAGAAGACTCATTAACAACCTGGATATGCAGATGATATATCCTTCCTTGCTGGAAACGAGGAGAACTTAAATTACTTACTGATGAAAAAAACAAAAAACAAAAAACTAGAGCCTTTACTATGGATTACACTTCAATGTAAAGAGAACACTAATTCTCACAACTAGAGAAATAAATAATATCATACAAAATGAAGAAAGGAGTCATGGTGTGGCACCGTGGGATAAAGCACTAGACCTCAAAGTAGGTTTGAGCCACAGGTCGGCGACAAACTCACTAGTCACACCTTGGGAATCCTATACATGGTCACTATGAGTTAGAACCAAGTCAATAGAAATTAACAACAACAAATGAAAAAAAGATTGAAGTTGTAAAAAAAACTTCATGTTGCTTGGATCCACAAACAACACTTCTGTTGTTGTTAAGTGCTGTTAATTTAGTTCTGAGTCATAGAAACCCTGGATTGGGCTTCCAAGGAGTGATTGGTGAGTTTGAACCACTGACCTTTTGGTTAGCAGTCCAGTACTTATCCCACAGCACCACACCAGGACTCCAGATATATAGCAAATGGAATAGACTCTTGCCTAGTTGGAGATAATATAGTGGGTACAGTTGTGGCTGGACTATATGGGCACAATTACTTTCCCCTGTTGGGTGGACAAGAGGAGAAAACACACACACACAAAAGAAGGAAAACAAACAAGCAAACAACAACAACAAAAATAAAAGAGCAAAGAAATAAAAAGCAGATAACAAGAAACAGACTACAAAAACCAAAAAGTGAAAAGAAGGAAAGAAAAAAAAAAAAAACGGAAGATAAAAATAAGACAGAAAAAAAGAAAAGAAGTAAACACAATTAGAGAGAGGAATAAGTAAAAGGGCAAGAGATCAGATTGTTGGTAAGTGCTATCTAGCTGGTTCAGACTCATAACAACACTGTGTAGGGGTTCCAAGGAACACCTGGTGGGTTTGACCTGCTGAACTTGTGGTTCACAGTCCAGTGCTGATCCTACAATGTCACACCAAGAGTACTCTAGTAGTAAAGAAAAACCGGTTGTGGTTGAGAAAGTTGTTTTTGTTAGGTGCCATAGA
>NW_006408524.1:33086154-33087163 GCF_000296735.1 Chrysochloris asiatica | reverse complement strand
TGCTTTCAGCCAAGATCCATCAGACATCAGCAATGATATCCCTCATTCCACGGCCTCTTCTGAATCTGGCTTGAACCTTTTGAAGTTCTCTGTCAATGTATGCATGTAACTGTTTCTGCATTACCTTTAGTAAAACTTTACTCGCATGAGATATCAAAGAGATTGTCTGATGATTTCCACATTTGGTTGGGTCACCTTTCTTTGGAATGGGCACAAATACGATCTCTTCCGATCAGTCGGCCAGATAGTTGTCTTCCAAATTTCTTGGCAGAGATGAGTGAGTGTCTCCTGTGCGGCCTCACTTTCTTGTAAGATTTCAACTTTTATTCCATCAAGTCCTGGTGCCTTGTTCTTTGCCAAATCCTTCAATGCACCTTGGATTTCCTCCTTCAGTATCATTAGCTCTTGATCATATGCTACCTTTTGAAACGGTTGAACATCAATCCTTTCCTTTCGGTACAGTGACTCTATTGTGTATTCATTCCATGATCTCTTGATGCATTCTGCATCATTCAGTAATTTGCCCAGAGAATCTTTCAATAATGAAAGTCAAGGCTTGAATTTTTTCCTCAGTTCCCCCAGCTAAGGAAATGCTGAGTGTGTCCTTCCTTTTTGGTTTTCTGATACCAGATCTTTGCACATTTTGTTGTAATAGTTGGCTTTATCGTCTCAAACTGATCTTTGAAATTTTCTGTTCAGCTCTTGGACCTCCTTTTTTCTTCCATTTGCTTTAGCATCTCTACACTGGAGAGCAAGTTTCAGTGTCTCTTCTGGCATCCATTTTGACCTTTTATTTCTTTCTTGTCTTCTTAAAGATTTTTTGCTTTCTTCATGTATGATGTTCTTGATGTCACCCCACAACTCCTCTGGTATTTAGTTTTTAGTGTTTAATGTATCAAATCTGTTCTTGAGAAATCTCTAAATTCAGGTGGGCTATATTCAAGGTCATATTTTGGCTCTCATGGGCTTGTTTTCATTTTCTTTAGCTTCAGTTTGAATTTGCATATGA
>NW_006408524.1:33076124-33084861 GCF_000296735.1 Chrysochloris asiatica | reverse complement strand
AAACAAAAACAATGAAAGGGAAAAAAACAGATCAGGTGCCAGATCCAAAGAGAAAAAATTCTGGAGTTCCTGCCAGCCTAGCTGTGGTCTGTTCTGAGCACCCAATGTGGAAGAAGTTCATGCAGACCCCAAAGCAAGTATTCCATCTCAGAGGGCAGTCTAGGGTGAGAGATCCTCCCAGTCTAGAGCTGGCCAGAATCAGCTCTGCAGTTCTGAAACAGTTCACACCTGATTGTAGGTGCCGAGAGTGGTGTCGCTAGCCCCAATTCACTTGAACCAACTCTGACAGTCCAGGGAGCTGGAGCTTCTCTGGGATTGTACATGGTCAGGGGCTCACCACACTTCTGGTCACCCGGGTAATGTCTTGTTGTTGAGTACCGTTGAGTCAGTCCAACTCATAGCAACCCTGTGTAGGGTTTCCAAGGATTGGCAGGTGGGCTTGTACTGTTGACCTTGTGACTATCAGTCCAGTGCTTATCCTACAGTGCCACACCAGTTTACACCTTTCTTTCTGCCAGTAAGCAGTATGCCTCTGCAAAACCAACCATCCTCATTCTTCAATGCTGCCTGCAAAAGCTCAAGATATTCCCGCCACAGCTGGCTAGTCTACATAGATCACCTGTCTCCCCCTGCTCCCATGCATAGGTTCAGCTGCTTCTCATGATTAGGGCTAGTCCAGGGCTGTCTGAGGCTGGTTTTGCAGCTTTAGAGGAGGGGGTCACCTGAATCCAGGTGCCAGGGTTGGTGCAGATAACTCCTCACTCACTTTGATGTGGCTTACAACTGTGCCACCATGTGGTTCCAACCTCAGGGAGAGCGGGATCCTTGCTGGTGGTGTATGACAGTGGGTGCCGGGCATGCCTCTGGTCACCAGGGCAATGTCAGGAGCAAGGGGAAAAAATTCCACCTTCATGTCCATGAGTCACCAGTATGTTTCTGTGATACCAATCTTCTATCTTGTCTCTGAAGCCACTCACAACCGTGCATGTGTTCAGCCAACACAGGTCACCAGTCTGCCTCCTTTATTGGCCACATTTCTTCACCTTCCTCTTCTAGTAAGCATTCAATTCATTTCTTTATCCCTTCATCTGAAGCTCAGGGTTCTAGCACTATCATCCGCATCTGTTTCATTTGGTTTTCCATATCTTTGTTGTAGCTGTTAAAGTGCCATCAAGTTGATTCTGACTCACAGAGGCACTGCATAGGGTTTCTGAGACATGGTTGGTGGATTTGAGCCACCAACCTTGTGTTTAGTTGTCCAGTACTTACTCTACAGTATCACACCAGGATTCCATCTTTGTGGTAGAGGGTCTGTATAGTGGAAAATTCAAGATCTTACCCATTTCTTGAGTGTCTTATTTGTTGAAGTGTGGAGAACAATGGCTTTGGATTTTGCTTCGGCCTTTGTCCTCCTTAGTCTGTTTTCAAAACAGCAGGCAGATGATTTCATTGAAACATAAATTTGAAGATGTCATGATTCTATTTCAAATCTGATTGGCTGAGTAAAAGCCAATTCCACACAGCAATCTACAAGGTTCTGTGGGGTTGAGCCCCAAGTGCATCCTTGAACCTCACTTCCCACCACACTCCCCTACACTGGATATTCCCTTAATACCCCCAACACTTTTTATCCACTGACATATCGTCTATGTATTTGTTGATTTCTCTATTTTCTCTCCTTTCTCACTAGAATATCAACTCTGATAGAAACAACATTGACTGGTGAGCTGCTATTTTAGGACCAGCACTAGGACAAGGCTTGGTACTTAGTAGATCATCAATAAAAACATTTGTTGAATAAATTTTTGGATGAATGCAATACAGAACACTTCCAAGGCCTAAATTGCTCTTTCCAGGATTTGTTTATTTGGGGTTGTTGCAACCCAGTTTTGCTCCACTAATCTTGCATGAAAGGGAGACCATGGGGCTGTAATATCAGTGCAGGAGGGTTCAGGTTCCCTCCATGAAGAGGCATTGCAATGAACACCTGCTTGCCTCTAGGGAAATAGAGGAAGAACTCACAGATTCTGGGATAAAGTCCATGAATATTCTTTGAGGTGTTAAAAGTGGTATGCAAATATAAGGAATAATTATTACTTAGTCATAACTGTTATTCAAGAAAAAAATATTATTAAAGGAGCTTCAGCTACACCACATCAATGGAAAACCTGAAATAATAATAATAAAAGTCCTTTGCTAATTACGCGGGAAGGGATTCCACCATATTTATTCTTTAAAGAGAGAGGATTTGTTGCTTTTATTCATCCTCACTGTATTTTTCAATAATCTCAATATATTTCTTAATTTTCCTGTTGGTCTGCCTCTGTGACTTCTTACTTAGTATTTATTCTACTTGGAGAACTGAGAAAGAAGAAAAATAGTGTATTACATGAAATTGTGGTCTACTTTAATAAAAGAAGCCTCAAGAAGTTGACCATCCAAAGTTGAAGCAAGGAGTGATTTTTATATTCCCACACCGACTCGACAGCACTTAACAACAACAACAACAACAACACTTACTTTGGTGTGCTTGCATCATTCAAATATCTTACTTTATATTTGTATATGAAATTGAGGGGCTAATTTTTTTTAAGCCATTTGTAGTGACACTGGGCTAGTTGGAAACAGAAAGGGAATTTGTTTAAGGGGATTTCCTTGGTTGGAACTTAGCCGGGAGAGCAATGGACTACCTGCTGTGAAAAGCACTGTGGAACATTTTACAACCCAGCTTAACCAAGCCCACAGGGTAGTGAAATGGCGACGTTCTTGGTTGCTATCCAAAAGGGTGTCAGTTTGAAGACATCTAACATCTTCCTTGGAGAAAAAGCTGGTCATCTGCTCCCTTAAAGATCATAAAGTAGACAACCCTCCAGGGCAATTGTCTTCTGTCATATGAGGTCACTAAGGAGTCAAACCTGACTTGACAATACACAACAACAATCGCACATTTGGGAGGCCCATTGTTCAATACTAGACCACTAACTTTTTATTGTAAGTCCTGGTGTGGTACTGTAGGATAAGCACTGGACTTCAAGGTAGGTTTGAACCACAAGGTAAATGGTTCAAACTCACCAGCCTCAGAAATCCTATACTAGGTGGCTATGAGTTGGAACCAACTTGAGGGAACTTAACATCAATAACAACTTTTTCAAAAAAACAGTGGTTCTCCTCTTTTGATCTATCAGGGCCCCACTGAAAATCTGATTAGGAAGGCGAAATAAATAAATAAATACAAAATAAGCTTCTCCGCAGAAAGATGCACAAATGCATTTGCAGAAGGAAACTGTAAGATAGCTGATATTACATTGTGGGGATTGCAATCAACAGGATGAAACAAAATGTGTATGGATTGTTAAGTGGAAAATTGATCTTCACCCAATTCACAATAAAAAGGTTTTTGGTTTTTTTTTTAACAGTATATAGAGCTAGATGGAGATGGAGAACATGTGGAGAAGATGTGGAGAACCTATAGTTTCACATTTTTATATTATTTGTTAATGAAGTTTACTGATTTTATAGCAAAAAAATTTACATATAGTGTCAAGGGTCAATAACCCTAACCAAAGCCTGTTTTAAAAAAGGTGGGTGAAGGGAAAGTGTACTAAATGAAGGTGTGAGTTTCCATGGGATCAGACAACCTCATCTTTCTCCCACAGAGCAGCTGCTGGGTTTGAACTGCCGACCTTGCAGTTAGCAGTCAGTGTTTATCCTACAGTGACACCAGAGCTCCTTTTTTCTTTCACAAGTGAATTTAAATAAACATTTTTCAGGACATTTCATGTGCTTTAAAAATTATAATGAAATTATTTTCTATAATGTTGACAGTTATCTTAGTGATTTCTGTACATTTAAATCCTTCCCAAGTCTTGTCCTCCCACCAAAAAAAAAACAAAAACAAAAAACTTCTACCTGAGATGTGGATATTTCTCATTTCTACCAAATAGAATATCTCTAATCTGTCATATGTTGGTCAACAATCTGGTCTAGGTAAGGCATGATTTAATTCTGAAGAAAGATGAGTTAATTATTAAAGCACTTTCTCTTCTTGTACCATTTACGTCATCATTTATTTGTTGTAAATTTCTTCACAAGTGCTTAATTTGTTAGCCTATTAATAAAATTGGGTGAAGGGAAAATGTACCTAAGTAGCTATAAATAATTTTATGTTATCTTTAATTATGAACTTGTTAATATATTTGCTGTTGTTCAGTGTTGTCAAGTCGGTTCTGATTCATAGCAACCCTCTACATTATTTCTAAGGCTTTTTAAATCTCTGAGGAAAGGAGCAGAAAGCCTCATCATTCTCCTGAGGTGAGACTGGTGGGTTCCAACCACTGACCTTGTGGTTTACTGTCCAGTGCTTATCCAATGGAGCCACCACAAGCAGCTGGTGGGTTTGAACTGCAGACCTTGCAGTTAGCATCCAGTGCTTATCCTACAGCACCATACCAGGGCTGGGCCTTAGAAGCGAGAGGGAAGATCCTGCAGCATGACACCCCAGCCAAGGGGGAAGTAGGGGGGAGAAAGAGTGGGAGAAACTTGCCCCAACGCCCCGACAGGCCCTCCCTGACTCCCAAAGGGCAGTGGCCATGACACTCCTTGAACCTCGGTTGACAGGTGACACCCCCATTTCTGAGATCTTTAAAGTTTGCAAGGGGACATCACACTGGTGGTGGTGGTTATGTGCTGTGGTGTCGGTTCTGACTCATAGCGACCCTGTATAGGGTTTCCGAGGCTGTAAATCTTTATGGGAGCAGAAAGCCTCATCTTTCTCCAGCAGAGTGGCTGGTAGTTTTGAATTGCTGACGTTGAGGCTAGCAGCTCGACTCCCTATCAGAGCTCCTTAAGTGGACACACTAGTTATCTGGAAAAAAGCCTACAGCGCCTGGTCTTCCCAAGAGGTCACCCATCCAAGCACTAACCAGATTTGGCCCTGCTTAGCTACCAAGATCAGGTGAGAATGGGGGTGTTCAGGGTCTTATGGTTCATTAACATGTTTAGAAGTAAGAAAAAAAGAGATTCTAGCCATAAATAGAAAGCACTTTACCATAGGACACTAGTGCATGTTACTGATTAGGTAAGAATCCTGGTATGATGCTGTAGGATAAGCACTGGACTGCAAACCCACGAGTGCTCCTCAGAAACTGTACGCAGGGTCACTAGGAGTTGGAACCAACTCCATGGCACTTAAGGACATTTTATAGTACACATGGCCTCACAAAGAGTTTCAAATTTGAATGTTTTTCTTTTAAAGCGTTTTAACCTGAGCATCCATATATTCATATGCATAGTTCTCTGCAAGTTGGAAGGAAAGGGATTGAGATGGTGAGACATTTACCAACTATGGCTTCTAAGTACCTAACATTTTGCCATCTGTGATTCCATTTAATAAAAGATAAGCATTCTCAGTCAGGTAAAATGACCTGGCAGTGAATGCTGTTCAGCCGTGAAGCCAATGTGATCCTAGCAGAACACCAAACCTTTGCAGTGACACAGTTGAGAAACCCCAAACTCCTGTTTTCCACATAGCGACATACATGGAAAACATAGTGACATATGGAAACCTTGGGTGGTGGTAAAGTGGTTCAACACTTGACTACTAACTGAAAAGTTGGTGATTCAAACATATCCAAAGTGCCTTGGAAGAAATATCTGGAGATCTGCTTCCAATGGTCATAACCTTGAAAACACTGTGAGTCTCAATTCTACTCTACAGTATATGGGGTCAGCAGGAGTTGGAATCAACTTGACAGCAACTTTTTTCAATGACCTTATAGTAGATTGTCACTTAGAATTTGATTCAAAGGGAGGAAAATGGAAAACTACTAGTGAAAGAAGGTTGTCAAACTGTATTCCTTAAGTGTCTACATGAGCTTGCATTTGGTGAAAGAATGTTGTTGCTTAAGGAAAAAAAAAAAAAAAAATGGAAAATTATAGGATGCAATCATGGAACATATTTCACTAATGGGCCCAACACCCACCTGAGGTGACCTTCAATGAGGCCATGAGTTGGAACTTGTGTTCTCATAGTTTTCCAATCTCATACATCAGAACTCTGCAACTCTTTGTTACGGTCTTGTCCACAGTATACATTACTTCTGCTGACTGATCAGGCAGTCAAATGCAGTCATCTCAAATGCTCACTTTACATTTTCTTTTTCTTGATGTCTGTCTGTATTTAAGGCTGGCACAATCACTGTTGCTGTTATTAAGGGCCGTCAAGTCGGTTCCGACTCACAGCAACCCTGTATAGGATTTTCAGGATTGTAAATCACTGTGGGGAAAGAAAATCTTATCTTTCACCCAGGGAGCAGTTGGTAGACTTGAACCGTCTACCTTTTAGTTCTCAGTCCAGTGGTTATCCTACAGAGCCACCATACACCCAGACCTTCACTAGTGGGACGGTAATTGTTCTCCTCAGTGCCTTGTGTCTGCCCTAGCAACTTTGTGAGGAATGCTTTAGTTCACCCTCTATTTTGAACTGTAAGCTAGTGATTCATAACTGGTCATAGGATTCCTGATGTGGTGCTGTAGGACAAGCACTGGATTGTGGACCACAAGGTCAATGGTTCAAACCCACCAGCTGCTCCTTGGAACACTGTTTGGGGTTGCTATGAGTCACAACTGACTAGACAGCACTTAACAACAACTTGGTATTGTGGAGTAGTCTGAAAACTGCTAGAAAACTGTCATGTAGAAACCTAGTGTTCTGCTGATCTTTATTTGATCAAATATGTAATTGCTTTAGCTTTGTATAATAAACTGTTAAGTAAGAGAGGAGATGTTAAGAACCTCCTTAAAAATGGTACATTCTAGAAGCAATAATAGTAACAAAGACATACTGAAAACCTGTTACATCTATTTTGAGAAATCTGGAAAAACAGTCACACAAATTATACTATTTCCCTTTCTTTACAGGAATTCTTATTAAGGCACAAAGTATCAACTCAAATGTCCACAATCATTTATTCTAGGAACTTAGGCTGCTAAAATCTCTTCTATATTTTAAGTCTGGCACAATTGAAGTCTCATGTTTTTTTTTGTTCCTTGGTACTAGTATGGGGGTGCTGTGGTTCTGTAGGATAAGCTCTGGATTGCTAACCACAAGGTCAGGGGTTTGAGACCACCAGCTGCTTTCTGTTCCTGCAAAGATTTACAGCCTCAGAAACACTATATAGTCAACTATGAGTGGGAACCAACTCAACGCTTAACAACAATAGCTAGTATATCAGTTTTAGTGCATATTTGTGATCTAGAGGAGGTGTATTTTTCAATTGTCTGTATAGTAACTTAAATGTATAGTTCTTATATGACCATTTTATAGGTCTTTGGAGCAGTTTCTTCCTCCCTTTTATTAGACGTTTTTGTGATTGATTTGAAGCCCTCAGATAGGAATTCATGCTATAATCGCTTGAGTTACAACATATGATTTGCTCTAATCAAATGGTTATATTTTAGGCCATAAGCCTAGCAGAGTAAGGAGGACAGAGATTGGTAAGAGTAGGTTTTCCAGTCTGCTGAAACACTAATATAGAACCGCAGAAATCATCTTTCCTCACTCTCAGTATTTATATGTCAGATAGCAGTGTGAACTTTTGTAAAATAAGTAAGCCTGGTCCATATACAGTGCCTAATAAGTGAGTAAGTATAAATGCCTATGAAGTAAACCCTCTATGAAGAAGAAAACAAAAACAAAAACCAATCAATTCCAATTTATGGCTTCCCACAAATAGAACTGCTCCACAGGGCTTACTTGGCTAAAACCTTTACAGAAGCAGATTTCCAGGCCATTTTGCTGCAGTGCCACTGTGTGGATTCTGTGAGTTGATCAGTGCAAATTTTTTGAACAACCAGGACCCTTCATAAGGAAGAGAAGACCTATTATAAGCTAAGCCTGTATGAGGATGGCTATGGTCCTGATTCAGTCAGCAAGGAGGATACACAGGATTCTTTGTCTTTTTGTAGTTGCAATGTCCTGATTGTTTCATTTTACAACACTTTCTATCTTGGTGGCTCAGTTGTTAAAGTGTTTGTCTACCAACCAAAAGGTCAGCTGTTCAAACCCATCAACTGCTCCAGGCAGAAAGAGGTTGCAGTCTGCTTTTGTAAAGATTACACCTTCTTTGGAGTAGTTCTACGCAGTCTTATAGGCAGTGGCATCCCAAGCACTGTGGTAACTCATGGTGCCAACCTTGTACTAGACCATGTAGAAACCTAGTCTAATGTCCCATAATATCTATGGGGGATTGGTTCTAGGACTTTTCATGGATACCAAAATTCATGGGTGCTCAAGTACTTTGTATAACATTTTGTGATGTTTGCATATAACATACACATCCTTCTGCAGACTTTAAATCATCTCTAGATATACTCATAATAACCAATACAATGTAAGAGCTATGTAAATAACACAGTTCCTCTTAGCCTTGGAGGGATTGCTTTGACCACTTAAATTGCTAACCTCCCGACTCATAATTGTTGTTATTAAGTGCCATCAAGTTGGTCCCACCCACAATAGTCCTGAGTGTTTTCAATACATGGTTGGTTGAATCCACAGATGTAGAAAGCTGGGATACAGAGGGTCAACGATGATGTTTTTTATCAGTTTTAATCAATATATGATACATGTGATCAATATAGTTGTAAATTGCTTAAATCTAGTATTTCTTTGATTATATGAATCCTCACAACAAAAGTGTTTCGTAAAATCTTTCTACATTGAATTACATTATTGTTG
>NW_006408524.1:33067038-33074524 GCF_000296735.1 Chrysochloris asiatica | reverse complement strand
AGCAATGAAATCAACAATGTGTGCTTGGAGCAGGTAGAGCTGGACCCACAGGATTTGAGGAGTCACTGTGAATGTGTAAAGAGAGGTCAGAATGAAGTGTGTTAGGAGTTTCAAAAGGTAATGTAGCACACAGTCTTAGCCTTGTAAGCTGGGCTTATAAAAATTTTTTGCTGTTAAAACTAACTACAGAGGTATTTTTATTTATAATGATAAATTTCTGCTGGAACACCACACAAAATGTTTGTAGGCAGTCATTTTGTTGTCACCTCTTTGACAGCGGTCCCCAGTGTAGTCTTCACTCCCCAGAGTGCAGGGGTTCATGGCACTAATGCCTATTAGGTTCCATGATCCAGAACTTCAGTGGGGTTTGGGTTAGCCTTCCTAATTCTCCTTAAAATCTGATGTATTATGTATGCCCTTTGCATAGAAGAAGAGTAAGGAGACATGAGTACACATACTGTTGAATCCTGGAGGAGATTCTGAAACAGAAGGATGGGCATTAGGTAAAAACTAAAGAAATCCAAGTCAAGTAGAGAATTGAGTTAATATATTGTAGCAGTGTCGGTTCATCAGTTCCCACAAGTGTACCATAGAAACATAAAATGGTGACAATGGGAGGGATGGGGTGTGGAGCACATGGAAATATTGTGTTCTATCTTTGACTTTCCTGAAAATCTAAAATGATTCTAAAAGAGGTTTATTTTTTAAATAAGACAAAAAACTGGTAGCATTTTAATCAATTTTCTTATGTTCGTCATAAAGATGCCTATATAAACAAACCTTGGAAGTGGCACATCCAACTAAATGGGAAATTAAACAGACTAAAAAGCAAACAATAAAAAACCTTTAACTAAATAGCATTCACCCAGTTGTTGTTGTAGTTGTTAAGTGTCGTTGAGTCAGTTCTGACTCAGTGATTTCCGAGAAGCCGGACCTTAACGTTCAAACCAACTGTGAGGTCGAGTGCTTATCCTGCGGTGCCACATCAGGACTCTCTTGCACCCAGTAGCTGAATAAAATGCCTAGATATTGAGCAATATGAAAAAGAAAGGAAAATTAGTCACCAAGACCTTTTAGATATAGATCTTTAAAGTGATTACAGTCTACTTTCAAATGATTGCGTATCACTTCGACTATAATAAAAAAAAAATTATATTAGAATACCTCTAATTGTTCTCTATAGACCATTAAACTATTTTTATTATATGTTTTGCTAATACATAGCTCATAAAGTCCATTAATAATCCCAATAATATATTATTCTTACTTAAAGAGTCAATTGTTTTTCAAGATATTTAAATAAATAGGTTGATTAGAATAGGTAGATAAAGTTTTGCCCTTGTACTTTTCATTTCCAGTGTTTTTCATTTCTTTGTGTAGATTTGTATTTTCAGTTGCTATCATTTTTTTTCACCTAAATTGGGACAGCCACTTTGAAAAAGGGGCAGAATCTAAACAGAACATGTGCTTACCGTATACTCAGCAATTATCCACCTAGATACTGGTCATTTTGCTATTGTTAAGTACTGATGAGTCAGTTCCGACTCTTAGGAACCCTCTATAGGGTTTCCAAGGAGCACCTGGTGGGTTTAAACTGCTGACCTTGTGGTTTGCAGTCCAGTGCTGATCCTCCAGCGCCACACTGGGAGTCCCTCAAACAATCTAATAGAATTGTGTGCATAGGATCATTAAACAAACATGTATAGCAAGCAAGCAAGAAAACAGCTCAAGTGCCAACCAGCAGTGGTAGTTGTGGTGGTTGTGTGCTGTGGAGTTGACTCTGACTCATAGCGAACCTGTATAGGGTTTCTGAGGCTGAAAATCTTTATGGGAGCCCAACGCCTTATCTTCTAGCGGAGCAGTTGGTAGACTCGAACTGCAGACCTTGCGGTTATCAGCCTACTTCATAACTTATTACACTACCAGGGCTCCTTGATCAGCAGTAGGATGGATAAATAAATTGTGGTATATTTACAGAATAGAATATTATGCAAAATAGTGAATGAATGATGTGTGTGCATACAATATTATATAAAGGGTCTTTTAAATTTTTTTGGGAAAATTCCATAATCTTTTCATTCCTTTGTCCAGGAACTTTTTAAGTCCCTTCATATGTACAATAAGGAGCTCTGGTAGCATAGTGGTTACGAATCAAGCTGCTAACCTGAAGGTCGGCAGTTCGAAACTACCAGCAGTTCCGCGGAGAGAAAGATGAGGCGTTCTGCTCCTGTGAAGATTTACAGCCTTGGAAACCCTGTGCAGGGTCACTATGAGTCGAAACCGACTCCACGGTACTTAACAACAACAACAACAACATATGTACAATGGTATACAGCTATACCCACTCCTCACTTAACAATGTGGTTAGGTTCCAAAGACGAGGTCATTATTTGAAAATCAGTTTTACATACAAATATTGGGAAAATCTATCATCTTACCCTCTCTTCTGTACTGTGAAGATCTGCCAGGCCAAGGCTGAGGTTACTTACAACTCCTGTCTACTCCTTTTCCACTTCACCTCAGGAACACTTGCCCTACCACCACCACCACCTGCATGGGAGGGCCACCTTCGAGTCCCCTCTGTCTCTTGCTCTCACTGTATTTTCAAGATGTGTGGCTCTGACACATCCCCTCAATGACCTCAAAATGTTCTTGGTGGCTTTGTTGGGGGCAGGAGACGCTCTACCTGAGAACACAAAGGCATGGATGCTGCAGGGGTGCACAATGTCCCCTAGGTATCCCTGCACAATATCCACTAGGTATCATCTTGCCCTCACCCAAGCATTCCCTGACTCTTTCTAGGTGACCCTGTCACCCTTCACCCCCATGAAAATCAGTAATTCTAAGCTTCCTCCATGGGAGTGATGACCTGGTCAGGCCTCTACTATTGACCTTAACCTGCAGGTGATGCATGCTGGCCACTCACTGGCTGACCCTACACCCACCCAGGTTTCCTGCCCTACTTTCACCTATGTCCACACAGAAGGGGGACCATCTAAGAAGTGTAAGAGACTCAACAAGTGCTATAGGCTTTAAGTATCCAAGTGCCCATCTCAGGGCTCCATCTGACCATGGCCTAACACTGCCCTAATCCCCTTCAGGGTTAGAACTAGAACCAAACCCCTGGATCCTACTTCCTCTCTGGCCCCAGCATCAGCCCCCTGTGGGCACCTAGGATCTACCAGGCAGTGTCCCGTCCCCACCAGTCCCACTTCAGCCCTCCCTCTGCTGCACCAGCATCCTGATGACTCAGGAGACCATCTCGTCTCTGCCCTCCTGGGCGGTGAAATCTTACTCAGTGCAAACTTCCTTACTATGTGCAAATATGATCAGCTAGTCAGAGATTCCATCAGGGACCTCAACATCCATTAATGCTAGATGGGCATTCATTGTTAAAACTGTGCAGAATAGCTGAATAGTAAGTACTTTACGATTGTGGAAAATGCCAAGTGACAGATAAAGAGCTAGTTAACAAATGTCTGTATAACCATATGAACGAATCTCAAAAACATAAGGATGGGGCCAAAATATCCAGACACAAAAGAGTATGTACTGCATGATTCCATTTATATGAAATTAAAAAAATCAAAAGCAACAAAGCAGATAGTGTTTATCTTTGATTTGGCAAAGGATCCTGGTGGCGCTGTGGATCAGGCATTAGACTGATGACCAATGACCACAAGGTGAGCTGTTCAACCCCACCAGCTACTCCTCGGGAGAAAGGCGAGTCTGACTGCTTCCGTAAAGATTTCCAGTATAGGAAACCCTCTATATGGTGTTGCTGGGGAGTAGGTTTGGTGTGGGAAGGAAAGACGGCCAGATGGAAGCATGAAGAGGGCCACTGGGTGCTGCTAATGATCTGTTTCTTGATCTGGGTATTATTCATCCGGATGTATTTATCCATCCGTACATTATAGCATGTATATGTACATTTGTGTACATAAAAGAGTGTATCATGCAGTTCACAATGCCGTTGGACAGCAGTCCTCTGCATTTAATTTGAAGTTTAAGCTTCAGCATCTCACTATAGCAAGCACTGTTGATGAACATTTTTCCTGATAGTGTTCCAATACTGGCCCTTGAGGATCCCAGAAAGCTGTAAGTATCAATTTCCCAGCTGATGGTTGACTTTTGAACTTTTTCTTGGTTGGTGATTGGGGTATGTTTCCATTCCATATTCTGCCATTTACTTTCTGGCTCGTAGTGAGGAATCCATGTCTCGTCACCAGTACTGACTTTTTTAAAGAAACTTTTGCCTTCCTTTGAGTATCAGTCCAAATTTTGCTTTCAGACATTCAAACACTCTGTTTATGCTGTTTTGTGAGTTGTTTTGGTACCTGTCATGCACAAACTTTTCAAAACCCAAATCTGTCATTGATTATTTTATAGGCAGAGCCAGGGCTGATTTGCACATGATTTACCACATAATTCACTATCACTCATCTATTCGATAGAATCATTTCATGTGCACATTCAACGTTGTCATCAGGTGTGAATGTGCACAGATGTTTTACTATAACCGGAGTGTGAATAATTTTTGACTCACCTTCCTATATATATATATATATACAGGTACATGGGCGTAGATACAGTATGATACTTTTTTAAAAGGTAAAAACATATATTATTTTGATTCTGTACACAACTCATCTAAGATAGCTTCAACTCATCTAATATAACCTCATTTTAGAGATGAAGAAAATGAGATATAGTGAGTTTATTTAGTTATTTTGAAATACTAATACTGTACAACTATTTGGTGGCTCACATTAAATGGTCCCTCCTAGTTCTAAACTACTATGCTTTTATAAAGCCACCAAATTGTAATCTAATGAACTTTCTGACTTTCTTTTTACTCTAATTTCTATTGGCCCTCCAGTAGGTTTCCAAATTACTATACCCAAAGTTAATATTCTTTGATATTTATAACAGTACTTTAGCAAAAGCTTTTCTTGCAACTGTAAAGTTGTTTCATTTGTACTCATTTTATACCTGTTTTCTGCACATATTGTTTTATAGGCAAGCAAAGGTCGGACTACAATTGTGATAGCACACCGGCTATCTGCTATTCGGAACGCTGATCTGATTGTGGCCATAAAAGATGGGAGGGTGATAGAAAAAGGGACACATGCTGAACTAATGGCAAAAGAAAGTCTATATTATTCACTTGCAATGTCACAGGTAAGGTTTACATGATAAAACTTTATGTTAGAGGGTTACTAAGAGATTATATCACATTCAGAAGTAGAAATATTGAATTACAAACTTAAATCTCATAAAGCAATCAGGGTTTATTTATAGTTCCTCAGTGAAGACATGCTTCTCAAGTACATCAAATGTCCTCAGCATTGCTCTAGATAATCGGATGACGATTGAGGGACTAGTGGGTACATAGCCTAATATTTGCCAAGCATAAATAGCCCTCAACGCTTGTATGTGCCTGATCCAGGACCATTGACCTCTATATATTATGATCTTCTGAATAGAACATAAGGATATGAACACACAATCACTACTTAAGGACTTAAAACTTGCTTACCAAGGCAAAATTGTGCTTACAAACTGTGGCACAAACTGTAGAAAGAAGAGGCAACAAGGATGAGGGTGAGGGTGAGGGTAGGGAGGGGCTTGGTTATCTAAGGAACATGAGAAGGTTTTGAAGATTAGAATGCCAGAGGTTCAGATGGAGGAAGACTCTGAGAAGAAAAGGAATATGCAGGGAAGAAGGAAGTTGGCATGCAACTAAAACAGAAAGAGTCCAGTTTTCATTGAGTATAAAAATGAATGTTTGACAAAGAACTGGAAAACAAGGTACAGAGAGTGAAAGTTCTTAGAATCCAGGTAGAAAGGTTAGATCTAATATGTAGGATGCACCTACATATTAAACACAGAGTCTGGCATGTGGTGGGACCTCAGTAAATATCTGTTGAATATTGATACACACATAAAACACACCCTTATACAAATGCTCCTTCCTTGCAGGTAGACCACAAAGCTCATGTTGTATCTTCACAATTAACTCATAATAATGCTGGAAATATGCTGATCAATTTTCATTATTCCTTTTTCTGAATGCCATATAACCCATCCAACTTAATTTCATCATTTTTTATTGTTGTTATTGTTAGGTTGATTCTGTTGAGTTGGTTCGAACTCATATGCACAACAGAACAAAACACTGTCTGGTCCTGCACCAGTCTCACAATTGCTGTTATGTTTGAGCCCACTGTTGTTGCCATGGTGTAGTCAGGGCTTCCTCTTTTACATTGACCCTTCACTTTGCCAAACAATGTCCTTCTCCAGGGACTAATCCCTTCTGACAGCATGCCCAGAGTATGAGAGACGCAGTCTCACTTTCTGCACTTTTAAAGCACATTCTGACTACACTTCTTTCAAGACAGATTTGTTTGTTTTTCAAGCAGTATTTTCAATATTCTTCACTTACACCATAGTTCAAATACATTGATTCTTCTATGGTCTTCCTTATTCATTGTCCAAATTTAACATGCATATGAGGTAATTAAAAATACCATGACTTGGGTATTTGTCCTCAAACTGACATCTTTGCTCTTGAACTCTTTAAAGAGGTCTTATGCAGCAAATTTGCCTAATGCAATGCATCATTTGGTATCTTGACTGCTGCTTCCACTGAGTGTTGATGATGGATCCAAGAAAAATGAAGTCTTTGACAACTTCAATCTTTCCTCCATTTACCATG
The DNA here is from genome assembly GCF_000296735.1 of Chrysochloris asiatica. Taxonomy (NCBI): domain Eukaryota; kingdom Metazoa; phylum Chordata; class Mammalia; order Afrosoricida; family Chrysochloridae; genus Chrysochloris; species Chrysochloris asiatica. The sequence continues at coordinate 33,067,806 of NW_006408524.1, read as the reverse complement.
ATATTATTTATTGGTTCATTGGTGAGTATTTGTGTTTTATTTACATTGAGGTGTAACCCATACTAAAGGCTGTGGTCTTTGATATTCATCGATATGTATTTTAAGTCCTCTTCATTTTCAGCAAGCAAGTTTGTAGCGTTTGCATATCACAGGTTGTTAATGAGTCTTCCTCCAACCATGATGCCACATTCTTCTTCATATAATCCAGCGTCTTGGATTACTTGCTCAACATACAGATTGAATAAGTATGGCAAAATAACACAACCTTTTTCCTTATTTTAAACCATTAAGTGTCCCTTTATTCTATTTGAACAACTATTTCTTGTTCTTTGTACAGGTTCCTCAGGAGCACAATTAAGTGTTCTACCATATTCATTCTCTGAGATGTTTTCCATATCTTGTCATGATGTACACAGTCGAAAACATTTGCATAGTCAGTAAAGCACAGGTGTTCTCTGCTTTCAGCCAAGATGCATCTGACATCAGCAATGATATGCCTCATTCCACATCCTCTTCTGAACGCATCTGGTAATTCTCTGTCAATATATACTGTTGCAGCCATTTAAAAATTATCTGTAGCAAAATTTTACTTGCATGTGATATTAATATTGTCTGATGATTTACACATTCTGTTGGGTCACTTCTTTTGGAATGGACACAATTTGGATCTCTTCTAATAAGTTGGCCAGGTAGTTGTCTTCCATATTTCTTGGCATAAATGAGTGAGTACCTTCAGTGCCTCATCAGTTTGTTGCAAGATTTCAATTT
>NW_006408524.1:33058010-33065798 GCF_000296735.1 Chrysochloris asiatica | reverse complement strand
AAGACCATAGAAAAATTGACACATTTGAATTATGGTGTTGTTGGAGGAAAATATTGAAAGTATCATGGATTGCCAAAAGAACCAATAGATCCGTTTTGGAAGAAGTGCAGCCAGAGTGCTCCTTGGAGGCCAAGATGGGCAAACTTTGTCTCTCATACTTCAGACATATTGTCAGGAAGAACCAGTCATTGGAAAAGGTTATCATGCTTGTTAAGGTGGAGGGTCAGAGAAAAAGAGGAAGACCTCCAACGAGATGGATTGACCAAGTAACAGCATCGATAGACTCAAACATGGCAACAGTAGTGAGGTTGGCCCAGGATCGGACAGTGTTTCATTCTGCTGTGCACAAGGTCGCTATGAGTAGGTACCGACTGGATGGCCCCTAACAACAACAATGTTCAAGGTCAAATTTTGGCTCTCATGGGGGTACCTGTTTGTAGTCATCTTCTATATTGTTTACAAATGGTATTTGCAATGAATAAGTCATTGGTATTGCAAGTTCCTATCGTGTGATCTCCAAGGAGCTCTGGTAGTGTAGTGGTTATGAATCCGGCTGTGAACCACAAGGTCAGCAGTTCGAAACTACCAACTGTTCTGCAGGAGAAAGATGAGGCGTTCTGCTCCCATAAAGATTTACAGCCTCAGAAACCCTGTACAAGGTCACTAGAAGTCGGAACCGACTGCATGGCACACAGCCACCTCCACCATCATGTGATATCCAGCATAATTTCTATAACCAAGGCCATTATTTTCCAACTTATGATACTTCCTCTTTGTTTTCAACATTTGTAAGCCAATCACCAGTAATTATCAGTACCTCTTGATTGCATGTCTGATTGAGTTCAGACTGAAGAAGTTGGTAACATTCTTTAATAATTGTTGTTGTTAAGTGCTGTTGAGTCTGTTCCAACTTAAAGTGACTCTGCATAGGGTTTCCAAGGAGCAGCTGGTGGGTTTGAACTACTGAATTAGTAGTTTACAGTCCAGTGCTTATCCTACAGTGCCACACCAGGAGTCTTCAATAACAGTGACTCATTATTTATTATGAATCTTAAATAAGTTAATTCATATAGAATGCTTTAAAATGTAAGTGTTGTTTTATCAATAGTCATATTAGCATTGTTATGGCCAAACTTCGTCTCTCATACTTTAGACATGTTGTCAGGAGGGACCAGTTGCTGGAAAAGGATATCATGTTGGATAAGGTGGAGGGTCAGAGAAAAAGAGGAAGACCCCTAGTGAGATGGATTGGCCACGTGACAGCATCAATGGGCTCAAGGGTGGCAATAATAGTGAAGTTGGCCCAGAACTGGGCAGTGTTTTATTCTGCTGTGCATAAAGTCGCTATGAGTCGGTACCAACTTGATGGCACCTATACAACAACAACAACAACAACAACAATCCAACTTTTGAAAAAAGTTCAAGCCTAGAGATTAATGTAGTTATTTATCTAAAATACACATGATTCTGTATAGATATGTTCCTTTAGTGAATTTATATGTGAAAATGAAACAGAAACAGGTAGAGGTATATACAGGAGTCACAAATGGCTAAGCACTTAACTATTAGAAAGGATGCTGGTTAGAATCCATCAAGAGATACCTCAGAAGAAAGACCTGTTGATCTGTTTTCAAAAGGTCACAGCCTTGAAAACCCATTGGATATCTATGAGTTGGACTCTACCCTACAGTAACGAGCAGCAACAGAAACCAGAAGTACACATATCAGAATGTGTCATTGTTGTTTTGTGTAGCAGCCTTCTCATGAAAAGGGATTTCCTTTGGTCTATTAAAGCAGCTTCTTAGGAAAATTTGTTACGAGAAGAGGACAAAATTTTATTTTCAACTTACCTCAAAGTAATAGTTTCAGGGCTAGGGAGATGAAAGCCCAAATAAAAGACTGACCTCTTGGTAGAAAATCTTATAGAATAAAAAGAAAGTGATAGCTAAAGGAATGTCTGATTAACAATGTTAGGATTGTTCAAGGCTGGCTAATGTTCTTTATGCCTTTAAATAACTGCTCAACCGTGGTAAAGTTTGTCAAAGTATTCCTAGAAGCCTTTGGTACATACAATCTCCTTTGACACCTAACTCCAACTGCATCTGTTCATCTCTATTGCACACTGGTCTAGCCCACTGTCTTCCTAACTGCTCTCCTCTTTTCTCACTTGGCCCTTCTTCCCATATCTTTAGTGTTTAAGTGTTTTCAAAATTTTACAAAAAGAATTATAAGTTTGTATTGTTGTTGTTGTTAAGTGCTGTCCAGTTGGTTCCAACTCATAGTTACCCAGTCTAGTAGACACTGTGTACTACACAGTAGTTGTTGTTGTTGTTGTTAAGTGCTGTTGAGTCAGTTCTGACCCATAGTGACCCTGTATAGGGTTTCCAAGGAGCAGCTGGTGAGTTTGAACCACCAACCTTACGGTACAACCCGACCTTGTGGTCGAGTGTTTAATCTACAGTGCCACACCAGGACTACACAGTACCTAGGATAAATTCATGGATAAATTCACAACTTCTAAGCAGAGAAAATGCAGTAGTTTCATTTAACTGCCTCACTTTTCTGACTCTCAGGAAAGACTGAAGCTAGATTTACAGCACTGTGGCTTAAAATTTAGTCTTATCCTATAACTTACACAATTTCTGAAAGTTGACTTTTGATTTCTTCGGAAGTTCTCATTCTTTAGCAGCAGACTCCATCAATTGAACTCTTTGATCCCAGTTTGGCATGGGAAACAGTGGCAGGCCCGGTACATGTTATTGTCTGTCAGGCCCAGGCCCAGCCTCACATACTAGCATAGATGCCTCACTACATGTTATCATTTTGTAAGGTCCAGGAAGGCTGGGAGAAAGGAATTATCTGTCTCACAAAGTTCCTGTTACTAAGATCTACCCTGCCTAGCAGTTTACTTGTTTTCGATTAAGGCATTATTTTCTCTAGTTAACTATACCCATCTTTGGAAGAGGAGTCCCTGGGGGGTACAAATGCTTAACGGACTCAATGCTAACTGAGAGGGTGGTGGTCCAAGTCCATCCAGAAGTACCTTGGAAGAAAGGCCTGGTGATCTATTTCCAAAAACTCAAGTCACCGAAGATCCGGAAGGGCAGTGGGAGTCTGATACACATGGGTTCACCATACGTCTGACTAGTCTTGGCTGCAATTGGTTTGGTTTGTTTTTTTAAGGAAAGCACAATTAAGTATTGTCAGTCAAAAACATTTTCATATCAGTTGGACTTATTAGTTCTCTATCAAACTTGCTAACTATTCAGCAAAAACTACATATGAGTATGTCTCCTTCAATAGCAGAGGCATTAACTGTTTTGAAAGGTTGGTTAATAAAGTTCCTTTGAATTTTCAAGGCCTTATTCTAATGATAACCAGCATATGCTTCATTTAAGGATATTCAAAAAGTTGATGAAGAAAGGGAACCTGTGACTTCCTCTGCCGAAAGACATAGTGATTCAAGTCCTCCATGCTCTGGGAATATCACCAAGCCAGACTTAAAACCAGGTTTTGCTGACAAGTCTGAGGAATCCACCCAAAAAAAAGAGGTAATAGTTCTACTGCAACAAGCTGTTTCCACATATTCTCCAGTGAATTTTTACTTAACTCCTATAATATTTGGAATTCACTTCTGATAAGATGTTGCTATAATGCTAAGTTTAAAAAACCAGAACCTTCCCCCAAACTTTGCTCTAGCATCGCCATGGCACCCTAAGAAGAAGGCCTGCTAATAAGATTGCATGTATGTCAACAGTGTTTACTGGGATAAGAAATCTCATAGGAATGTTACATTACAAATTTGCATCAACAGGTAAATGGATAAATAAATTGTGACATATCCTTTCAGTGAAATACTGGCTGGTTGTGTGCTGTTGAGTCAGTTCCGACTCGTAGAGACCTTGTGTAGAGTTTCTGAGGCTATAAATCTTTACAGGAGCAGAAAGCCTCATCTTTCTCCAGCGGGTGACTGGTGGAATCAAACTACTGATCTTGTGGTTAAGTGCCCAATTTGTAACCCACTACGCTGCCAGAGTCCTGGTCTGGTGCTGCAGATTAATGCACTGGACTGCAAGGTTAGTTTGAACCACAAGTTTGGCAGTTTAAGCTCACCAGCTGCTCCTCACAAACCCTATGCTAGATCGCTATGAGTAGGAAGTGAATCGACGGCACTCAACAACAACAACACAGTACTAGGCACCTCAATGGAATACTATTCAACAATAAAAATAAATGAACTATTGGTTCATGCAACAGTGTATTGAATCTCAAAATAATTTTTGCTGAGTAAAGGAAACCAGACCAAAAACAAAATTATATGCTGTTTGATTCCACTTATATAAATTCTCTGGTAACATACTTTTGAGTCAGGCTGCTAATTTCAAGATCAACAGTTGGAAACTACCAGGCATTCCACAGAAGAAACATGAAGCTTTCTGCTCCTGTAAAGATTTACAGCCTTGCATACCCTATGTAGGGTCTCTATGAGTCAGAACTGACTCCACGGCACACCACCACCACATATAAATTCTAGAAAACACAAATTGATCTACAGTGACAGAAAGCATATCTGTGGTTGCAGGGGAGCAAGGATTTGCAACTAGTTGATATTACAAAAGAGATTACAAAAGACAAGAAGAAACTTCTGAAGTTATAGATTTATTATCTTGACTGTGGTGATAGTTTCATCAGTCTGGAGTTGTGTCCAATGTTAACAAATTGTACTTTTAAATATATGCAGCTTGTTGTATGAAAATTATAATAGCTCCTTGTTGTTGTTGCTGTCAAATGCCGCCGTGTTGGTTCCGACTCATAGTGAGCCAATAGAGGGTTTACGAAGATCTGCTGGTGGCTTTGAACCGCTGACCTTGAATTTATAAGTCCAGTGTTTATCCTACATAGCAACCCATTGGGTTTCTGAGGAGTGGCTGGTGAACTTGAACAGCTGACCTTGCAGTTCAAAGCAACCCTGAAGTCCAGTGCATTAACCTGCAGCACCACACCAACACCAGATGAATTTTAAAATTCTATAAGATTTTTAAGAATCTTTTTAACCGTTTTTTTTTCTCTAAAGGTTTAGAATTTCATAAAATTTTATATTACATCTTCTGAAAACATGCTTGTAATCTGTAGTTTATTTAGTTAGCATAGAATCTATCAGGTTTAAATGAAATTTTTCACTTTGTTTTTGTCTTATTTCATTTTATTCTTTTCTATCTTGATAGTAATATTAACATAATATTAACATGATGTTGTATATTTTCTCAAAGACAAATGGCATATTCTATGTAATACAAATTATTTTCTAAGTGGCAGGATGGTGTAGACTTTAAAAAAACAATCTTCCAAGCAGAGATACAGGCGGGACAATAACACTAGTAAGGTATGCTCACCATGGAGTGGTCAGCCACTCAAGATCAAAAGGGGGCGGCATTTACCTCAGGACAATGTTCAGAAGGGTGATGGAAGGAGACAGGGTAATGGAAATAAGAACCATAGTGAGGAAGTGGGATATCCGTTGTTACATGGAGGGGTTGCAATCAGTGAGATGAAACAAAACGCATGATTTATTGAATGTAAAACTGATGAACTACTCTCTAAACCTGCACTCAATTCACAATAAAAAGTTTCACACACGAAGAATTGTCCTCTTGTTAGTTATGTTTATGGCATTCTTGATAGAAGAAAAATCAATTTTGTGAAATCCTATTCATAATTTTTGTCTTTTTATTTTTAATAAACTTTATTGAGGTACAATTTCCATACAGTAAAATGTACCTTTAAAGTACACAACTCAATTATTTTAAACAACTCAAAGCAGCCATGTGACTACAACACAGTCAAGAAATACTACCAGAATGCTCCTTAAAACCAGAATGGCAAGACTTTTGTCTCTCATACTTCAGGCATATTATCATGAGGGACCAGTCCCTGAAGAAGGACATCATGCTAGGTAAAACGGAGGGTCAGAGAAAAAGAGGGAAATCCCCAACAAAATGGCTTGGCACAGTGGCAGCAGCAATGGGCTCAAGTGTAACAGCAACTGTGAGGGTGGTGCAGGGTGAGGCAGGGTGTTGTTCTGTTGTACATAGGGTCGCTATGAGTTGGAATTGACTTGGCAGGACCTTACAACAACAACAACAATACCAAATACTATGAGCCAAGTCTTACATGCTTTTCTTCATTTAATTCTCAAATAATCCTATAAAAGAGAAACTAAATCATCCCCCTTGGAAAGACAGCTGAAGTTTGGCAACTGTAAGTAATTTTCTGAGATTTTGCAACATTTGGCTTGTAAACAGAAATCCTAAAACAAACCCGGTGACAACTTTTTGGGCTTTTTACTGTAAATAAATTGTGAAACTGTAAAACCTTCATACTTAAAATCTTAGTAACATTTTTACCTTCTGAGCTTACGCTGGTTAGTTCCTCCCCGGACTTTGTTTTAATCATAAAATCTGACAATTCACCCTTTTAGAGGATTTAAGAAAAAAATATGCCTATTAGCTTTTCTGTGCTTCTTAGCTATTAGATCTGTGCATTAAATTGTCAATGATGAGCAAAATGACAAAAGTTGATAAACTTAAGCACTCTTGGATGTTGTTGTTGATGATAAGTGTCATTGAGGCAGTTCCGACTCATAGCAACCCTGTATAGTTTCCAAGGGGTGGCTGGTAAGATTGAACTGCTGACCTTTTGATTCAAACCACACTTGCAGTCCAGTGCCTTAACCAACAGTGCCACACCAGGATTCACTTTTGGATAAGATTCTATGCCACCGTTAGATTTTCTGCTTTACACTGTAAATGTATTTCTAACTGACTAACTTTTCCCCACCCAATTATGCTCTCAAACCATGTTTCTTAACCAAATAAATTTTACTTTTAGACTGATATTCCTGAAGTTTCTCTACTAAAAATCATGAAATTAAATAAGTCTGAATGGCCTTTTGTGGTTCTGGGAACATTAGCTTCTGTTCTAAATGGAATTGTTCATCCAGTGTTTTCCATCATCTTTGCAAAAATTCTAACTGTAAGTAAAACTAATTTGCTAATATTTCTAATCATTTTCAACAAAGTATAGCTTGGGAGAACAGAGTTGTTGCACTGTAACCCAGTAAGGGGAAAACTGGAACTTTCAATGGCTTACCACTAGGGTGAGGGCCATGAAAGGAGAGTTAAGGAATGTTTTCAGGGGATAAGCCATGTCTCTTTTGATGTGTTTGGCAGTCCCTTGCTGATTGGGCAATCAGTAAAGAAATTACTTTGTTTTCTGATTTTTGACTCCAGTGCTGTCTCAGCATTCCAAAGCACTGAAGCAATAAAATAGACAAATAGGACTTCTCTCCTTTCAACTAGTCAGAACAATAGCCATTTTTTATTACCAACTGGCTTAGGGAAAAATAACAATTTGGCATTGTGTTGTAGGATCCTAGAGAGTTGGTGGGCTCAAGGATCCTATGAAATTCACACGAATTCCTCAGTTTCACTGATTTGCCCAGCTCCCCTTTGTCAAGATAGAAGTCAATATGTATACTCCTACTAATTTTAGGAAATAGATGTCAGTATGTGTATCAGTACTCATTTTAGGATCACTTCTCCAGACATGTATGTAGGTCTCATACTGCAGGTACCACTCCAAAAAGAGGAATATTAAGAAACTTTACAAGTTATTAGAAATAATAGCTAATTCAAACCAACTGATGATTTCTTGGGAAGTATCTCTGGTAGCATAGTGGTTACGAATCGGGCTGTTTACCTCAGGGTCATCAGTTCGAAACTACCAGCT
>NW_006408524.1:33057354-33057910 GCF_000296735.1 Chrysochloris asiatica | reverse complement strand
ACTCTTTCTTCTTGAGCTTCCTTTTAAAATTTTCTGTTAAAATCTTTTACTTCCTCATCTCTTCCGTTTGCTTTGGCATCTGTATTCTGGAGAGCAAGTTTCAAATTATCTTCTAACATCCATTTTGGTTTTTTCTTTCTTTCTTACCTTCTTAATGACCTTGTGTTTTCTTCCTGTATGATATTCTTGATATCATCCCACAACTCTTCTGGTCTTTGGTCGTTAGTGTCTAATGCATCAAATCTGCTCTGGAGATGATCTCTAAATTCAGATGGGGTAGCTTTATTGACTATGCAAAGGCTTTCAATTTTGTGGATCATGAAAAACTATGGACAACATTGTGAAGTATGAGTATTCTGGAACACTTAATTGTGCTCATGAGGAATCTACCTAGACCAAGAGGCAGTTGTTCAAAAAGAACATGGGAACACTGAATGGTTTAAAATTAAGAAAGGTGTATGACAAGGTTGTATTCTTTCATCATACTTATTCAAACTGTATGCTGAGCAAATAATCTGAGAAGCTGGGTTCTATGAAGAAAAATATGGCATCAGGA
>NW_006408524.1:33040604-33050524 GCF_000296735.1 Chrysochloris asiatica | reverse complement strand
CTCAGGGTCATCAGTTCGAAACTACCAGCTGTTCCACGGGAGAAAGATGAGGCTTTCTGCTCCCGTAAAGATTTACAGCCTCGGAAACCCTGTACTAGGTCACTATGAGTCGGAACCAACTGCACGGCACTTAACAACAACAGCTCATAATAATGATAGCAGATAGAGGGCTCACTTTCCTGATCCCATATTTAAATAGTAAGTGAGAGAATTAAAGTCAAAGTCTATATACCACATGTAATGAATGTAGACAATAGAATGACACATATGTCTCAGAAATATGTATATAATCTCATTATTAATATTCGGATCCATACCAAAAAAAAAAAAAAATCTAGATGATTGTACATTTTGGGTTGGACTTTGTTCCTTTTTTCTTTTCCTTTTTCCTGTGTATTTTATATCTTCTTCCAAATCGCTGGTGAAAAAATATTTTCCTTTTCAGGTCTTTGGAAAGGATGATAAAACCACATTAAAGCATGAGACAGAGACTTATTCCATGATATTTGTCATTTTGGGTGCTATTTGCTTTGTCAGTTACTTCATGCAGGTAAATATTTAATAAATAAAAGAAGTCTGAACATGAATGCATCCTATTTGATAAAGATATAATAATTGAATGTTTAAAAGAAATAGAAAGGTGAATTTAAAATAATTGCTAATTTTCTTGCTTCCCATTCCCAGGGACTGTTTTTTGGCAAAGCAGGAGAAATATTAACAATGAGATTAAGACACCTGGCATTTAAAGCCATGTTACACCAGGTCAGTGTTGAATTGTATTTCTTCTATTTTATTTTAAAATTGTTTTTTACACTAGTCTAATTGAACATTTTTTTTTCTCATATCAATTGATTGGCATACTTTTCCTGTAGTCATACAAAAGTGTGCTTTTTTTGTGTTCTGATCTGAAAAAAAAAAAGAAATCTGCTGTCAGGATTCCTAAAGTATATTTTCTATCAGAAGCAAGTCCAAGATTGTTAAATTGTAAAATACAATGTAAAGAGAGCAAGAATTTGGGGCCCATTTCTCATTGCTTGCTTTTATCTCATCAAATCTTTCCTTTTGTGCACAGTGTTGTTTTTGGGATCAAATGAAATGGAAGGCCAAATGAAAATGATAGAGAGTTACGAGCAGCAATATTTTGTGAATAAATTAGAAGGAAGGTTGTTAATTTCTCCCATTTTCACCCGTGTTCAACAGCAAACCTTTTCCACTCTAGAGTTTGTAAATCACCCCGTTTCTCTGCCCTAATAGGAAAAGTCCTGAACTCATATAGCATCAGTCTAGCTGGCAAGACCACCTGCCTCCTACAGATGAACACTCACACCTGTGAAATAACTAAAACTATGTGGAGCAAGTAGTAATCTTAAGAAGTGAGTCTTAGGGGCAAATGGCAGGCATGTCTCCAATTGGCACCTCTAAAATTCTTTCATGAAGGCTGAGGTGGATTGGGTTACCCTGAAAGCTAGTAATCATTTGGAGCCCTTTGCCTCACTTTCTGTCACCAAAGCTCACCATGTAGAAGCAAATAGCTTCCTGCCAGGGTAATTTCTTTTCAGAAATAGAGTTACTGTCACTCCAGCTGAGTTGTCAGAACCAGTTTTCATGTCTTGTGACTTTTAGGAGTAGTCAGTCCTCTGAAGACCGGCATGAAATGAAACTCCTCAGCTCTGTACTATTGAGGAAACTATGGGATACAAAATGCAGCGAAGGAAGTCAGTGGTTTCTCAAACTCCGTGTTCTGAACAATTGTTGCTCTTCATACCCTCTCCTCCAAAGTGTCCCGTCTCTCATTTTGCTTCCACTTTTGGAGACACTCCTTAATCCGGCAATGGGGGGGAAGGGGAGGGAAAGCACATGAGGAATCCTGAAACAACTGAATGCCTCTTTGCCAAAATTGTACTTTATTTTTCAACATCTGTGTTATTACTTATGTGGGAGAAAGATGAAATTTTCTGCTCCTGTAAAGATTTACAGTTTTGGAAACCCTAAACAGAGTCCTGAGTCAGAACTGACTCCACAGTACTTAACAGCAACAATAAATGTTTTTACCTCAAATCCTTTATAGAATAAAGTGATATTTTAACTAATATTGTATAGTCACAATTGTTGACAATCTCTGTCAATTCTTTTGCTTCTTCTTCTTCTTCATGAGTTTATGTCTGTGTTTCCCTGTTCAACGAAAATTATTTAAAATTACCTAGAGGTTTTTTGTGTGTGTGTGTGTGTTTTTTTTTTTAAGTTTCCTGAATAACTGTTTTATACAGAAGAATTTAAATTTTAGTTTGTGCAAGCTTTACTTTTAACTTTCCCTCTGTCCATAGAATGCTCAAGTTCACTAGCCAGTTTGACCACTAAAACTGCATTAATCCAATATCTTAATGGTTAATACTAGACATTAATCCTCTACCTAGCACTACCCAAGTGTGGTGCTATAGGATAAGCACTGGGCTGCTAACCATGAGTTTGGTGGTTCAAACTCACCAGCCATTCTTTGGAAACCCTGTGCAGGGTCACTATGAGTTGATGGCACTTAATAACAAACAACAACAATAACTTTCATGGTTAAAGTAACCTCCACCCAAGAGTGCTCCGATCCTTATGCCAGGTATGAACTCTGGGTCTCCAGAAAGTGTGCACATGCTCACCAAGACATACTCAGAAATCTTACACTATTCAACAGATGCTATTGAATCCCCATAAACTCAGTTCAGCCCTTTTCAGAACATCATTTGTTTCCCCTTTTCATCCTCCAGCAACCTTTTTATTTTTTTACAGGTCTTTGACTTTTTAAAATTAGACAAAAGCAAACGAGTAGTATGTTTGGTCTTCATAAATATGTTCACAATTATGCTTTTATCTATAGTAAGGAAACTTCCTAATATAGATTTTACTTAACTCTTTCTTCTTGATTTTTGTCCTGAGATAAGACTTTTTATGGCTTTGAAAGCATGCTGATGCTTGCAGGGTTTTTTATAACCGTTCTCAACCCTCTTTTGAAGTAGAGGTATTTATGAAATCAGGTGTGGTCTTTTTATAAGTATAAAATCTGAATTTTATTTGATTACTAGTAATTTTTCAAGATTAAGATTCTTTCCCAGGTGAAAAGAATGTTCTAATTGTCACTGAAAACACAGTGAAACCTACGAGAGATTGAGTTCAATAAGACACCTTGTTTTTCTGGGTCTGAGAAGTTTTCTGCCTTTGACAAGGCTTTGCAGTGTAGCACTATAGGATAAGCACTAAAGCACAAGGTCTGTTTGAATCTAAGGTCGGTGGTTCAGACTCACCAGCCGCTCCTTGAAACCCTCCATAGGGTCGCTATGAGTCAGAAACAACTCAACAGCACTTAAGAACAACCGCCATTAATAGAAAATATTTGAGTTTTCTTTTGTTGACAGGTTTCTGCTTTACACACATTCTGTATTTTATAGGTTCTATGTAGTGCATTGGAGTCCTGGTGTGGAGCCCCTAGAATAAACACTCGACTTCAATCATACAGGGTTGCTATGAGTCTTAATTGACTCTACGGCAATTAACAACAACAACAATGTAATGCATTGTTCATTGTGGTTCAAAGCTAAATTAATATTTCCTAATAATAAATACTGACCTATGTAGCTATTGAGTTTTCTAATAGAAATGAAGTTGATATTGCTCATTTTCCTATAGATTAAATTGATTAGGACTTCCACGAGGGTCTTAAAGTCAAAAGGTGATAGACTTGCTGGTGGTCAATAGGGGCCTAAGTTACTTTCAGAAGGATATCAGGTGGTAAGACCTTAAATAGAAAAAAATGTGAATAAAATTCAGTCAGATTGGTAGCTGAACAAAGGAGGTGACAAAAATCTGTGGCATGTGACTTACTGTTGTGAAGTGTAACCCAATCAGTTTCGACTCATAGTGATCCTGTTAGAGGATTTCCGACCTAGGGTCAAAGGTTGTCCTCAGTATTTATCAGCTCTGTGACCTTGGGCAAATTAGTTAAACTCTCTGTACCTTAGTTTCATCATTTGGAAAATGTGGATAATCGTAGTACCTATGCCACAAAGCTGTTACGATGACTAGATGATAAGATATTCACATATATCAAGCACTTAGCACAGTGTCTGGCACATAATGAAAACAAAACAATAACAAATAACCACTGTCATCAAGTAAATTCTGACTCATGGTGACCCCAGGTATAGGACAGTACAACTGCCAACTATAGAATTTTCAATGGCTTCTACTTTTGGAAGGAATTGCCAGGCTCCTTTTAGTAGATTTGAACCAGTTAGTAGCCCAGTGCTAAACTCTTTGCACCCCCAGGGTCTGCTGGAACATAGTGATCACTCAATGAGTCAGCTATTTTTTTAGTAGCATTTTTTGGCCTAAAACAAATATTTACTAGTATTTAAAAACCTGATGGCCTTAATTATAATCATGTAGAATCATTTTTCTATCAAAAGAAAGACAGCAAGCTCATTTTTACTCAACACCATCCATGTTGCAGAAACTTTACAAGTGTTGTATCATATATTGCCTCTGCTTGAGGATTTCTTGTTAATTGAGTAGTAGGTGGTTACCAAAGCTGACTGCATATGTATCTGGTGCTTTCTGTTTTATAGAAGGTCACCATAGAACCAGAAATGCAGCGGTGGTGGTTATGTGCCATGGAGTCGGTTCAGACTCATAGCGACTGTACAGGGTGTCCAAACAGCAGCAGAAAGCCTCATCTTTCTCCCTCAAAGAAGCTGGTTGATTCAAACTATAGCTTTCTGGTTAGCAGCCCAACTCATAACCCATTACGCCACCAGAGCTCCTTCGAAATGCAATATTCGATAATAAATTTATTGTCTGCTTTTTACTTTATATTGTATCTAAAATTTCTTGGTGCATTACAAACATCCAGAAATAATTTGCAGATCTATAGGAGCTCTGGTAGCGTAGTGGTTACGAATCGGGCTGCAAACCTTAAGGTCAGCGGTTCGAAACTACCAGTCGCTCCGCGGGAGAAAGATGAGGCTTTCTACTCCCGTAAAGATTTACACCCTCGGAAATCCTGTACAGGGTCGCTACGGGTCGGAACCGACTCGAAGGCACTTAACAACAACAACAATAACAATGGCACGTCTTAACTGTTTAGGTTATACAATAAAAAGCAAGTCATGCCTTCAAGTCTGAATGCCATAGTTACTATAGTTGCTGATGTGTGCGTATACTATGCTAGAGTCAGGTTAAGGTTATATCTTCAAAGTAGCTACTGTGCAGTGCAACTCGTGATCTCAAAACAAACAACAACAAACCCACTGCCATCGAGTCGAGTCCAACTCATAGCAACTTTAGATCTCATTTCTGAGACTGTGAATCTGTACGGGAACAGACTGCCTCATCTTTCTCCCTGGAAGAGACTGGTGGGTTTGAACCAGCAACCTTGAAGTTAGCAGCCCAATACCTAGCCCACAGCGCCATATTCATGATCTCTACAAAACTCATTGGGACCCTTTCCAACACAGTGGCTACAGGACAGTGCTCTATGCAGGGGTTTTACCCAGCCTACCTCCTGGCAGATTCCTCTAAGGAAGTTTTCTTCTCACACAACTGCAGGATAAATGTCCAGCCCCGAGACCATTATGCCTTCGTTTTCTTGGTCGGCAGAAATATGTACTCTGGGCCTCGGGGCCCTGCCTGATTGTAGTAAACCAACAGTTCTTTTGCTTTATCCATACTACAAATAAAATATTTTCAGTAACATTCTCTCCAGAATTTTAATGTACAAGAGATGTAAGTGGTTTGAGTGAGTGGGAGGAAGCATTCAATAGCTTTTAAAAGGAAATCTGAATTCCTCAGGTAGAGAAGTGCTAAGAAATACTGTTTGTCTCCATTGGCTATTGAAAATGAAATTGGTTATCACATTAGGTTCTTATTGCTTTTATTTTTGAACTGTCTCCTTCTTCAGATTGCATGCTTTTGGCCTGCAGGGGTTTTACAGCCTTCTGCCTTTTTAGCTTCTCACAATGATCATTGCTAAGTTCCATAAATACCACTGGCTAACTGACTCTCACAAGTGAGCACCTGAATCAAAAGGGCTTGGCATGATGGTCCCTTCCTAATGCAGACTTCACCACAGGGAGTACAATGCTCAATGTTTCCCTTTTGCAGCATTCAGAATGTTGTTAGCTCTAGAGAGTAATATAGTATCTGGAAAAATCTTGCTTCACTGCATCCTAAAGACAATCATCATAATTAATCAGTTTAGGTAGGAAGATGTAAAACTATTTCTAAATGTGATATGCACTGCCTTACTTTGTAAAAAATTCTGCAATTCACCATCTGACCATTACTTATGGTTTGAAATAACCACTTTAAACATTTTCATTAAGTACTTTAATGATGTGCCAAGTTCTTCAGATTATATCTAAATATGGATTTTTGTGAAGTAAAAACAGGTCATCTGGTCCAAAGTATTTACAAGATTTACATAGCTGGAATAAAGGAGGTAGATAAAGATCTTCTGTTTACTATTGCAGCATCAGGAATCAAAGAAAAATCTTTTTGCTAATCATATGTTAATTTCCTTTTTTCTCTAGGATCTCTCCTGGTTTGATGATAAGGAAAACAACACAGGTGCCCTGACGACAGTATTAGCTGTAGATATAGCACAAATTCAAGGAGTACGTATTTTGTTCTTATGGTTAAGCGTGTATGCTTGTGTTATGTGTGCAACACATGCACATGAGTGTCTGTTCATATATGTGAGCATATATGTGTCTAGAGATGACCCGCCTCACTAAGTAGACCAAGGAAGTGTCAAGGCTAGCAGGGAATTCTCAGTGAAAGATCTACAGAAGTCTTTTTGTTTGGGATATTTATAGCCAGAAATAAAGGAGAAGATTTGGCACATGTCATAGGGTAAGATTTGGCACATGTCTTGATGAAGATACCAAGAATGAGTTAGAGAAATGAGCTCAGAATTCAATAGTAAGACAAGAAAAGTTAACAAAAGGAAAATCTGTAAACACAAATGAGAAGTTTAAATAGCAGGATAAAACTGGCTGCTCTTGAGTCAATTACAACTTCTGGTGACCGTATATGTGTCAGTGTAAAACACTGTTCCATAAGGTTTTCAATGACAGTTTTTTAGGAAAGACCTTTTTTCCAAGGTGCAGCTGGGTGGACTTGAATCTGCAACCTTTCAATTAGCAGTTGAGTAGGTTAAGCATTCGTTGTACCACCCAGAGAACCCTTTTCCCCCAGGATATAAGATCTTATTTAAAATAATGTTTGACCATTTAGATTCATGTGTGCATTCATGTGTGACTCTGTGCTAGGTAATAGACAGTTGAAGTTAAACAGATGTGTGTACTCATGATCTGTCATGTATCAGTAAAATGCATCTACATCATATTCAAAACCAGTTACAGAATGACTGGCAAAATGAATGTCCTGGTGTTGTTCTCATTGTTAAGTGCTGTCAAGTCGATTCGACCCATAGCGACCCTGTATAGGGTTTCCAAGGAGCAGCTGGTGAGCTTGAACCACCGTCCTGGTGTAGTAGTGCTTAAATAAACATGGGGATTAGGCTTGTTAAAAAGAGATAAAGAGTAATTAATCAACTTTCTTTGAATTATTTTAATGAAATTAATCTTGTGGTAAGAAATAGGATTTCATTTCTGAGGGAAAGAGTATAAAAGCAATGATAGAACTATTTTACAAGGCGCTCTGGTAGCATAGTGGTTACGAATTGGGCTGCGAACCACAAGGTCAGCAGTTTGAAACTACCAGCTGTTCCGCAGGAGAAAGATGAGGCTTTCTGTTCCCGTAAAGATTTACAGCCTCAGAAACCCTGGACAGGGTCACTATGAGTTGGAATCGACTCCACGGCACATAACAACAACAACAACATTCTGCTTAGGAATATTTAGATGTTGATTAAAGAATTATGACCAAATAAAATTATTAGATAAAACCTATCAGAACTGCTTCTTTCTTTGAGAGGTTATTTCCATGGGACATGGAAACATAAAAGTTTCTATTCAATATATTGGTCATTTTATACAAGAGTTATTTGTTTTAAAAAGAACACCATTTTTTTAAAAAAAAATATTTGTTTGGTATATATACGTTTGAGCTTGAACTGCTGACCTTGTGGCTCAAACTGACCTTGAGATCTAGTGCATTATCCCACAGCACCACATCAGGACTCCAAGTGAGGGGTGGGTGTAATCAAGTAATGAACATAGATAGCATCAGACTTCCACCGTATGCTACACTTAACTGAATGACATTTTGCATTTAGGAATTCCAGAGTTAACTACTCCAGGATGAATTACCATATTTCCATTCAAATCCACATCTACAAAATCTGTGACTGTTTTTTATTATGCTAATGATGTTCTCTTATTACCTATCATTCAAATTTCTTAGAATTCCATGAAACAGGAGTTCTTGCCAATAGCTATGTTTTTACATGTGAAGAATCTTCTCTTTGAGCAAAATTACCAAATTACCAATTAGGACTGAAAGCATTACTTTCCTTACATTTCTTGGTTGTTTCTAATAAATAGTATTGTCTCTCATCAAAATAAATTCATCAGACTACTTGTCATCCTGGTTCCTTATGAGCATCTGACTAATACTATTCAATTATTGGAAACTTTCAACTGCACTGATAACCGCTACTTTCATAATAGCTTCTGGGTAAGTTAAACAATTTTTATTGAGTGAAAAATAGTACTTGAGGATAAAAGGTTGGAATACTGATGTTCTTAAGTGCCATCAAATTTATCCCAGCAGATTAACCCACAGCCCCACACCAGGACTCCTGGTAACTGATTTTAAAAGTTACTGCTTTTAAAAAGTACAACAGGCAAACAGAGGTTCAAATATTTTTTGGAGTCCTGGTGTGGCATGTGGGTTAATGCACTGGAACATAAAGTTGGTTTGAACTGCAAGGTCAGCAATTCAAACTCACCAGCCACTCCTTGGAAACCCTATAGAGGGTCACTATGGGTCAGAACCAACTTGACAGCAATTAACAACAACAATGCTCAAGTGCAAATTTCAGAGTCTCTTATGACATCTACTTGGTCTTTTCTCTCTTCACTGTCTTTTTAAAGCCCTTGGATTTCTTCATGCATGATATTCTTCATATCATCTGGTTTTTGGTCATTAGAGTCTAATGCATCAAATCAGGCCTTGAGAAGTTCTCTAAATTAGGCACCATTCAGATATGTTGTTGTTGCCAAATGCTGTTTAGTCATAGCAAACCTGTGTAGCATTTCTGAGGAGTGGTTTGTAAGTTTGAACTGTCAAACTTGTGGTTCAAATCGACTTAGTGGTCCAGTGGTCATATTTTGTCTTATATGGACTTGCTTTTATTTTCTTGAAGTTCAGCCTGAACTTGCATATGAACAATGGATGGTCTTTTCCACAGTTTGCTACTGATCTTGTTTTAACTAATGATATTGAGCATCTCCATCATCTCTTCCACAGATGTAGTCAATTTGATTATTTGCATTCAATCTGGTGACACCTTTTGTGTTGGTGAAAAATAGTATTTACAATGAATAAATCATTGGTCTTGCAAAATTCTATCATGTAATCTCCAGAATTATATAGACATTACATGACAGAATCTTGTAAGTGTCACTAAGTATAGCCAAGACCATATTTCCCAACTACTGACCTTTTTTCTTTATTTCCAACGATCATATCCTACTCATCAGTAATTATTAATGCATTTTGAGTGCATGTTTGATCAACTTCAGACTGAAGAAGTTTGTAGAATTCTTTAATTTCATCATCACTGGATTTACTGAATTCAAACTGAAGCTGAAGAAAATGAAAACAAGTCCATGAGAACCAAAATATATCTCACCTAAATTTAGAGATCATCTGAAGAACAGATTTGATACATTAAACACTAAAGACTGAAG
>NW_006408524.1:33022917-33038874 GCF_000296735.1 Chrysochloris asiatica | reverse complement strand
GCAGCCAGAATGTTCCTTGGAGGCCAAGATGGCCAAACTGCATCTCTCATACTTCGGACATATTGTCAGGTGGGACCAGTCACTGGAGAAGGATGTCATGTTTGGTAAGGTGGAGAGTCAGAGAAAAAGAGAAAGATCCCCAACGAGATGGATTGGCCAAGTGGCAGCATCGATGGACTCAAGCGTGACAACAGTAGTGAGGTCTGCCCAGGATCGGGCAGTGTTTTCGTTCTGCTGTGCATAAGGTCACTATGGGTCTGTACCGACTCAATGGCACCTAACAACAACAACAACAAATGTTTACAGCCTTGGAAATCCTATGCAAGGTTGCTATGATGTGGGACTGACTCCAAGGCACAGTGCTGCCACCACCTTCTTTGAGGAGACAGTTTCTTCTCAGTCATATTTTGAGTAACTTCCAACCTGAGTGGCTCACCTTCAGGCACTGTATCTGACAATGCTCTGCTGCTATTCTTAGGATTTTTGTGGCTAACCATTCTAACACTGCTGAAACCTGTTCTCCATGTGTGGCTCAGCTGGTATTTGACATAATGGTGTCATTGGCTTCCAGCATCACAGCAACATACAAGTCACTGCACAGTATGGCAAACTGACAGCCTAGTGGTAGTTGGGAAGTAGGTTGCACAAATTGCACGGTATAACTTTTTCAGTATATTTCATCATTTCTTTTCATCTACCAAAAGTCTAATTTTTGTCTATAAGAGGATTTGTTATCATTACTTAAGGGGTACTAAGTTTCTATTTGTAAAGATGAAAAACTTTTGAAAATGGGTAGTGGTGATAGTTTCGCAGCATGGTCATGGGATTATTCTTAATTTGCACATAATGAAGTCCTGATGTGGTGCTGGAGGATAAGCACTGACTGGTAATCACATGGTCAGCGGTTCAAACACAATACCCACTCCTCAGAAACCCTACAAAGGGTTGCTGTGAGTCGGCACTGATTTGACTGCACTTAATAGCAACAACAATGTCACTAAATCACACTAAAAATTATTAAAAGGGTAAAATTATTGTTATATTTATTCTGCCACAGTATGTTTTTAGATATAGCAATATATGTGTATTTGTATCTGAATATTACTAAAATTTTACTTGCCATAATTTACTTGATAAGATATATATAGAAGGTAGTTTCAAAAGTTTGTGGGAAAATTCCATCTTTTGATTCCTTTTTTTCCATAACCTTTTTGGAGTACCCTCATGCATCAAGGATTTATACATATATCATATACCTAAAAACCTAAATATTGATAGGATGGCACGTCAGTGGGCAATAATATTTAGGTAAAATTTACTTAAAAGAGCAAAATAGTTTTAGTAACAAGACTTGATTATTACTTTTAAAGATTATTTCCAGCTACTGCTTATGTAAAAATATATGGTTTATTGTTGCTTGCCATCAAGTTAATTCCGACTTGTTGCATCCCCATGTGTGCAAAGTAGAATTGCGCTCCATAAGGTTTTCAAGGCTATATATAATCCTTTGAAAGTAAATCACCAGTCCTATTTTCTGGTACCTCTGGTTGGTTACAACTGCCATTCTTTCTGCTAGTAGCAGAGTGCTTAATCTTTTGCACCACCCAGCTATATATGTGTTCAATCATACCAAAAAACCACTGTCGTTGATTCACTTCTGACTTACAGTGATTCTAGAGGACAGAGTAGAACTGCCCCATATGGTTTCCAAGGCTGCAAAATATTGTCTACAGGAGCATTTTAAGTGTGGTGTGGGACTGGTTTCCATCAGTCACCTCCTGTCCTGTTATCTGATCTATTTAACTCTGAATCTCATGGTAGACGTGATGGGGAAGGGAGGCATGTACATTTATGTTCTCATCATCTTTAAACTCTAATGGACCCAAATAAAAGTCAGCATTGGGTGTAAAGTGGAGTTTCAGCACCATAGATACTATGGTTAGTGTTTCATGTTGTTGTTGATGTTAAGTGCCATAGAGTTGGT
Source organism: Chrysochloris asiatica (assembly GCF_000296735.1). NCBI lineage: Eukaryota > Metazoa > Chordata > Mammalia > Afrosoricida > Chrysochloridae > Chrysochloris > Chrysochloris asiatica. The sequence goes on along the minus strand of NW_006408524.1, from coordinate 33,036,890 downwards.
TACAAATCATAACAACTGTGTATAGCGTTTCCGAGGAGCAGCTGGAGAATTTGAACCAACGATCTTTCAGTTCAAACTGACTTTGTGATCCAGTGCTTATTCTACATTGCCACACCTGGACTCCTAGTGTATAATACCCACAACCAATCAACTTAGATTATACATGAGTCTCGGTGTTCAGTATTTAGTGATCTATTTGGTGTTTGCTGTTGTCATTTGTTTTTATTTATTTATTTTGGATGTTTGTAAGATATTTTAATGGAAAGCTGGGAAGTGTCTGAGTTGCAGCCAGATGCAGACTTGAAACTTAAGCCACACAAATGTTTTAGTAATAAGGCAGGGAGTAGGGATGGAAGAGGTTGTTTGTTATTTTATCAAAGATACTCATTTATTGGTATTTCAATGAAATATGTAAGGGTGAAATCCAGTATAATCTTTTAAAGAATCAAGTTGGCAATATCTATCCAGAATGTAAATGAGTATATACCCCCTAACATAAAAGTCAAATCTATGGATTTAGCATTAGAAATAAAAGATGATGAACACTAAGATTTGTAAGCGTCATTGGATCAGGAACTTACTATGCAGTGATTCATTAAACAAAGAGTTTTTAACCAGCCATTTATGTCCTGTATGACTATGGGTAGATGATTTAATTTTTCTGCCTCCTTGTCTTCATCTATATTGTGGGGGTAAAGGTAATATCTCTTGACATTGTGGTAAAATTAAATGAGATAGTGGGGATAATATGATTATTTTGAGGAAAAGTTGGCTATATTTTTAGTTACCTTATGGAGCTACTAAAACTGTAGCATGAGTATTGTGGTTACTGACCCTTGGTTTTCATTCCTTCTCATATTTCATCACACTTTAGTCTATCTTACAATCTGCCCAGTCCTGGTCTCCTTTCCATCTCAACTCTTGTCTCTCCAACACAAAGCTTTATACTAAAACAGCTCTGAGCTTCAATTCAGTTGATGTGAGTTATACTAGTGTGAGTCAAAATTTATTCATACTCTGGTTATATTAAAATGCCCATCCATGGTTGATGACAACATTAAGCATGTACCTGAAATGATTCTGTCAAATAGACAGGTGATGGTGGATTATGTGGCAAATCATTTGCAAATCAGCCATGGCATGGCTCTGCCTATGAAATAATCCACAACAGACATGGGGTTCAGAAAGTTTGTGCAAGATGAGTACCAAAACTACTCACAGAAGAGCATACACAGAAACATTTGGACATCCAATACTCAAAAGAAAGTAAAAGTTTTTTTTGTGTGTTTTTTTTTTAAATCATTACTGGTGATAAGACATAGATTCATCCATCACTATGAGCCTGAAAGCAAATATCAGAGTATGGGATGGAAACATCCTCAATCACTGACCAAGGACAATTCAAAAGTCAACCATCAGCTGGGAAATTGAAGCCTACAGTTTTCTATGATTCTCAAGGGCCAGTATTGGAACACTATCAGGAAATAGGATCAACAATCAACAGTACTCATTACAGTTCAATGAAGAGATGAAGCCTAAACTTCAGATTAAACTCAGGACTGCGATTCAAGGGAGTTATGATCTTGTATGACAATGCACGGCCACACAACTCTGCCCACTCCTGTTTACACTCTGCACAAACATTTTGAGATATAAAATCATCCTCCCTATAGTCTTCAACTTGCTCCACTGGACTTTCACCTGTTTGGTCCCCTGAAAGCAGCCCTTCAAGGATGAAGATTCACCTCTAATGAAGAAGTGAAGACACCAGTGCATTCTTGACATGCAGCTCTGCCTAAAACATTTTTAAATAAGGAAATACAAAATCTTGTTGACAGATGGACAAAGTGTATTGAAAAGCAAGGAGATTATATCAAAAAGTTATGTTGTACCTTTTCTAAAAAGTTGATTAAAATAAACTCTAGAACCAGAGTACAGATCATTTTTGACTTGCCCTCGTAACTGTGCATGATTTTAATATCTTAACCAACAGAGACCATTCATGTGAAAGATAAATGTATAAAAATTATGCAGGAATCTAATTTTTTCAGATTCCATAAGGATATTTTTTCATTAAAAGAGAAATTCACTCTAGAATTTTCTTGAAGCTGAATTAGATTCTATTTTAGTTAAATATAGAAGCTAAAACATAGCATTCTCTGCCTTTATACCATCCATGAAATAAAATGTGCAAAACCTGTGTAATGAATGCATGTGCATAACTCAAGTCATCTTTTACAAAAGCTTATAAGTATATGTCTGTTATGCATGGATGTTAAACTGACATTTTAATGTTGTTAATCATTAAAATGTTTATTTCCCCATAAAATTGCTTGGAAAGATAGCAGCTTTACAAATAGTAAACAGTGAAAAATGCTTAACTAAAGACTGACTGTTTTCTATCTAGTTGTTTTTTTCACATTAACCCTGATTCTGCTATTTTCAAATGTCATTTTAGTATTACCCTTTATCTATAATGATTAAAGAAAAGCAGTTTATTTAAATTTAAATTGTACAATATAAGCTGACTAGACTGTGTGTCTGTGTGTAGGTGTATTGTATTTATTGTTGTTGGGTGTTTGGTGGGACTTGGGAATACAAGAAGACTGTGGTTGTATGTCTTTCATTTTTTTTTTAAATCCTACAATTTTAGCATTTTACTACACTTAACCTAGATTAAAGTGTAAAATCATACAAAACTACTTAAAGAGAGCTTTTATATAGAGCCCCATAACGTTGTTATTGTTGTCCTTAATTGCCATCCAGTTAGTTTCGACTTACCACAACCCTATATAGGGTTTCAAAGGAACTGCTGGTGGGTTTGAGTCGCTGACCTGATGGCTAACAGTCCAACACTAGCCCTTCAACGCCACACCAGGATTCCAGAACACCAAGTCGTATTTAATTACAGATAATGGCGCTGTGGGTTAATGCACCAGACTGCAAAGCCGTTTGTACTGCAAGGTCGGCAGTTCAAGCTCACCAGCTGCTCCTTGGAAATCCTATACAGGGTCGCCATGGGTCAGAATTGACTCGACGGCACTTAACAACAACAACAATCGGTTTCTATCGTGCTTCTATACAGACTTCTATACTATGTTGTGTTGTTAAGTGTCACCTAGTTGGTTCCTACTCATAGCAACACTGAATAGGGTTTCCAAGAAGCCGCTGGTGTGTTTGAACTGCCAACCTTATGATTAAATCGACCTTCCAGTCCAGTGCTTTAACCCACAGTGCCACACAATTTTGTTGTGGTTGTTTTTCAAGTGTCATTGTTATTAAAGTGTTACTAAAGTGCTTTTGAGTTGATTTCAACTCATGTTGTTGTTGTTGTTATTGTTGTTGTTGTTGTTAAGTGCCTTCGAGTCAGAGCCAACCCATAGCGACCCTGTACAGGGTTTCCGAGGGTGTAAATCCTTACGGGAGTAGAAAGCCTCATCTTTCTCCCGTGGAGTGGCTGGTAGTTTCGAACCACTGACCTTAAGGTTCGCAGCCCGATTCGTAACCACTACGCTACCAGAGCTGTTATTGTTAGGTGCCATCAAATCAGTACCTACTCACAGCAACCCTAAGCACACACACACACAAAAAAACGCTGCCTGGTCCTGTGTCAACCTCACAATCATTGCTATATTTGAGCCCATGGCTACTGCCAATGTACTAATCCATCTAATTGGGGGTCTTCTTCTTTTTCTCTGACTCTGCATTTTACCAAACATAATCTCGTTGTCCAGGTCCCGCCTGACAATATGTCCAGAGTACGATAGATGAAGTCTGGTCATCCTGGCTTCAACTGAGCACTCTGACTGTACTTCTTCCAACAAAAATTGGTTTGTTCTTTTGGCAGTGTATGGTACTCTTAATATTCTCCTCCAACACCATAACTCAAATACATGAATTCTTATACAGTCTTCCTTATTCATTGTCAAATTTTTACATGACTATGAGGTTATTGAAAATACCATGGCTGGGGTCAGGTGTACCTTAGTCCTCAAATTGACATCTTTGCTCTTCAACACTTTAAATAGTTCTTGTGCAGAGATTTGCCTAATTCAATATGTCATTTGATTTCTTGACTGCTGCTTCCGTAAGTGTTGATGGTTGATCCAAGCAAACATGAAGTCTTTGGCAACATCAATCTTTTAAAAATTTATAATGATGTTATTTATTGGTCCAGTGGTGAGGATTTTTGTTTTCTTTACATTGATATGCAACCCAAACCAAAGGCTGTGGTCTTTGATCTTCATCAATAAATATTTTAAGTCCTCTTCACTTTCAGCAAGTGAGGTTGTATCATTTGCATATCACCGGCTGTTAATGAGTTTTCCAATATCCTGATGCCACGTTTTCCTTTATATAATCCAGCTTCTTGAATTATTTGCTCAGCATACAATTGAATAAATATGGTGAAAGAATATAACCCTGGCGCCTTTCCTAATTTTAAACCATTTGCTGTTCCCTTGTCTGTTCAAACAACTGCCTCTTGGTCTACGTACAGTTTTCATATGAGCACAATTAAGTGTTTCAGAATACTCATTCTCCACAATGCTGTCCATAGCTTGTCATGATCCACAAAATCAAAAGCCCTTGTATAGTCAATAAAGCACAGGCAAACATCTTTCTGATATTCTCTGCTTTAGCCAAGATCCATCGGACATCAGCAGTTTTATCCCTCGTTCCATGCCTTCTTCTGAATCTGGCTTGAAACTGTGGAAGTTCTCTGTCAGTGTACAGTTGCAGCAATTTTTAAGTTATCTTTAGGAAAATTTGGCTTACATGAGATATTAATGATATTGTCTGATGATTTTCACATTCTTTTGAGTCACCTCTCTTTGGAATGGACACAAATATGGATCTCTTCCAGTCAGTTGGTCAGGTGGTTGTCTTCCAAATTTCTTGGCAGAGATGAGTGAGTGCTTCCAGTGCTGCATCAGTTTGTAGAAAGATTTCAATTTGTATTCCATCAATTCCCAGAGTCTTGTTCTTTGCCAATACCTTCAAGGCACCTTGGATTTTGATCATATGCTACCTCTTGAAATGGCTGACCATCTACCATCTCTTTCTGGTACAATGGCACTGTGTTTTCCTTCCATCTTCTCTTGATGCTTTCTGCATCATTCAATACTTTGCCCATAGAATCCTTCAGTATTTCAAGCTGAGGCTTAAATCTTTTGTTCAGTTACTTCAGCTTAAGGAGTGCTGAGCCTGTTCTTCCCTTTTGCACATTTTGTTATAATATTTGACTTTGTCTTCTTGAGCTGCCTTTTGAAATTTTCTATTCAACTCTTTGACCTCCTTATTTCCTCTATTTGCTTTAACATCTCTATGCAGGAGAGCAAGTTTTAGAGTCTCTTATGACATCCATTTTGGTCTGTTCATTCCTTCTTGTCTTCTTAATGACCTTGTGGTTTCTTCTTGTGTGATGGTCATGTGGCATCCCACAACTCGTTTGGTCTTCAGTCTGCTGTGTTTAATGCATCACATCTGTTCTTCAGATGAGCTCTACATTCAAATGGGATATGTTTTGGCTCTTGTGCACTTGATTTAATTTTCTTCACCTTCAGCCTGAATTTGCATATGAGCAGTTGATGGTCTGTTTCACAGTCTGCCACTGGCTTGTTTGGGCTGATGATATGGAAAATTTCCAACATCTCTTGCCACAGTTGTACTCAGTTTTATTTCTGTATTTCTGTACACTAAACATGTATATAGTCATCTTTTATGTTGTTTACAAAAGGTATCTCCAATGAAGGAATCATTGGTTTTGCAAAATTCTGTCATGTGATCTCCAGCATTATTTTTGTCACCAGTAACATATTTCCCAACTAATGATCCCTCCTCTTTGTTTGCAACCTTTGTATTCTGATTGCCAGTAATTACCCATACATCTTGATTACATGTTTGATCAATTTCAGATTGAAGAAGTTGATAGAATTCTTCAATTTCATCTTCACTAGATTTGGTGGTTGGTGCTTAATTTGAATAATAGTGGTATTAACTGGTCTTCCTTGTAGGCATATGGATATTATCCTATCACAGGCAGCTTTGTACTTTAAAACAAATCTTGATATGTTCTTTTTGATGATTAATGTGACGCCATTCCCCCTCAATTTGTTTTTCTCGGCATAGTAAACTATGTGATTGTCAGATTCAAGATGGCCAATGCCAGTCCACTTCAGCTCACTAACACCTAGGATATCTATGGTTATGGGTTCCATTTCATTTTTTATAATTTCCAACTGTCCTAGATTCATACTTCGTACATTCTGTGTTCCGATTATCAATGAATGTTTAAAGCTGTTTCTTTTCATTTTGAATTGTGCCCCGTCATCAATGACAGTCCTAAAGGCTTTGCTCCATTTGCATCATCATGGTCAACTCTACTTTGAGGATGCAGCTCTCCCCCAGCTGTAATTTAAGTGCCTTCCAAACGGAGGGCCTCATCTTTTGGCACTATATCTGACAATAGTCTGGTGCTCTTCATCATGTTTCAGTTTTCAGTATTCTGGTGCTGACAGTGTTTCACTGTTTTCATAAGGTTTTCAGTGACTAAATATTTGGAAGTAGTCTGTATCTCTTTCTTCCCAGTCTCTTTGCCTGGAAGCTCAGCTGAAAGCTTTCCACTGTCAGTGACCCTGCTGATATTTAAAATTCTCGTGGCATAGCTTCCAGAAGCACAGCAATACCTAAGCCACCACAGTATGATGGACTGGACAGACAAGTGGTGTTTTAGGATTTTCAAGTCTGAAAATCTTTGTGGGAGCAGAAAGCCACATCTTGCTCACAGAGTGGCTTGTGGGCACAAACAGGCAAACTTCTGGTTCATAGTTCAGTGCTTATCCTACAGAAGCCCCCCACTGAACTAAAAGACAGTTCATTTGGGCTTTACTGTATTGGACTTCAAGGGAAAATAAATAAAATGTAATGTTTACTCAGTAGAGAGTATTTTAAAACTATGTGAATTGTTTAATTTTGAGGAATAAATCAAAGTATATAATTATAAATGTATCTAAGCAAAATTACTTTTTGGAAAGGGAAAAAAAAGCTTGCTCTGTTTTGTAAGGAGCTGTAATAAGATTCCTTGTAAAGCTAGCTGATTTTTTTTTTCTTAAAAATATATTTGATTATTCCGATTATAGGCAACAGGTTCAAGACTGGGTGCCATAATACAAAATACAACCTGTATGGGCCTGTCCGTTATCATTGCTTTCGTATATGGATGGGAGATGACACTCTTGATTCTGATTATTGCTCCAGTCCTTGCTTTGACTGGAATTATTGAAACTGCAGCAATGACTGGATTTGCCAACAAGGATAAACAAGAACTTAAACGTGCTGGAAAGGTAATATGCAAACCATTATTATCATACCCATTGTAAGAGAAAAAATAATCAAAGCTCCCATCTTTATATGTTACCTTCATTCCTTAGAAATCTGGAGAGAGAGAGTCGCATATATATACTACAAGGCATACAGACCAGGTTGGGATGATATGCAGATGTGTTTCAACAATATGGCACCATGGTTTAGAGTACGGAATCTAGTTAGATTGGCTGAGTTAGAATGCAGATTTTATCATTAGTATATGTGTGATATTTAAACTTTTGGGGATTTCAACTTCCTCATTTGTAAAGTAGAAATAATAATAACATCCGCCTACAGATTTTTGTTAGGAATAAGAAAAATGCTTTAATTATTATATGCAAAACACTTATAATAATATCTGGAAGACAATAAAAACAAAAATACCTGTTGCTGTCAAGTCAATGTTGCTGTCAAGTCAGGATGACTCTATGTGTTACAAAGTAGAACTCTTCTACAAAGTTTCCTTGCCTATAATCTTATAAAAGCAGATTGCCTTTCTTCCGCCATGCCACAAGGTGGGTTCAAATCACCATTCTTTAGGTTAGTGTTGTTGTTAGGGGCCATCAAGTCAGTTCTGACTCATAGTAACTCTGTATAGGGTTTCCAAGGAGCAGCTGGTGGGTTTGAACTGCTGAGCTTGTGATTCACAGTCCTTTGCTGATCCTAAAGGGCCACTAGAGCATAAACCATTCATGCCAACTTTGGAAGACAGTTGTTGTTAAGTGCTGTTGGAGTTGGTTCCAACTCATAGCGACCCTGTAAAGGGCTCCAAGTAGCATCCCATGGGTTTGAACCACCAATCTTGTAGTTAGTAGTCCAGTGCTTATCCTAGAGTGTCACATCAGGACTTATCGTAAAGACAGTTGTTGTTGTTAAGTACCATCGTGTAGGTTCTGACTCAAATAGGGTTTCTGAGGAGCAACTGATGGGCTTGAACTGCCGATTTTGTGGCTCGAAATTCAGTGCTGACTGTATAGTGCCACGCCAGGAACCCCCCTATGGCCATGCTCTGTAACCATGCTCCCTTTAAGTACTGCCAAGCATACAAATTTGTCCCACTCTATCACACAGTCCACTCTGCCAGGCTGGAAACAAAAAATGAATTCACGAAGTTTCTCTTTCAAGCCAACATATGTTCTCATGCCCAAGAAATTCATTCTAAGCCAAAAATCTTTCCTCCATTTTGAGTTCATATGATTGCTCATTTTCTTTGGAAACATGTCATAATGGAGAAGCATTAATTCTATTGAATAAATACCTTTTTTAAATTCATAAACATCAACTTGAGAAATGACTCTATCTTTTAAAGAAACTTTAGCCACATTGGGTTTGAGAACCAAAGTACACTTAACCTAAACCATGGTCAATCGCATCATATGTATGGGAAAGTTGGATAGTGAATATGGAATATCAAGAAGAATTGATTCACTGGAATTATGGTGTTGGTGAGGAATACTGCAAATACCATGGACTACCAGAAGAACAAATATATCTGCCTTGGAAGAAATACAACCAGAATGCCCTTTACAAACAAAGATGGTGAGACTTCACGTCATGTACATGGGTGATTCAAAAAGTATCTTCACTCTGTTATATTTAAATGCCCGTCCATGTATGCACCTGATGGCAACATTGAGTGTGCATGTGAAATGATTCTGTTGAATAGATGAGTGACAGTGGATTATGTGACAAATCATTTGCAAATCAGCTTGGTTCTGCCTCTGAAATAATCCACAACAGACATGGGTTTCAAAAAGTTTGTGTAAAGGTTACCAAAACAACTCATGGAAAAGCACACACAGAAGCACTTGAACATTTGCAAACAAAATTTGGACCAATACTTGAAGGAAATTGAAAGCTTCTTTAAAAGAAAAAAATCATTACTCATGATGAGACATGAATTCATCATTATGAGCCTGAGAGTGAATGGCAGAGTATAGAATGGAAACATCTTCAATCACCAACCAAAAAAAAATGTTCAAAAGTCAACCATCAGATGGAAAATGAATGTTTACAGTGTTCTGGGATTCTCAAGGGCCAGTATTGGAACACTACGGGGGTGGAGGGGTGGGGAGAGGCGGCTAGAAGGATCAACAATCAACAGTGCTCATTAGAGTGCGATATTCACTGAAGAGCTGAAGCCTAAATTCAGAGGGCTGTTATTCAAGGGAACTTGCATGACAATGCATGCCCACACATCTCTGCCCACACTGTTGACACTCTGCAAAAGCTTCCTTTTGAGGTGTTAAAGCATCCTCCCTATAGTCCTGATCTTGTTCCTTCAGACTTTCACCTGTTTGGTCCCCTGAAAGCAGCCCTTTGGAATGAAGATTCACCTATAATGAAGACGTGAAGACAGTAGTGCATTCATGGCTCATAACTCAGCCTAAAACCTTTTTAAATAAGGGAATATGAAAGTTTATTGACAGAAGGAGAAAGCGTATTGAAAAGCAAGGCGATCCTAAAGGGCCACTAGAGCATAAACCATTCATGCCGACTTTGGAAGACAGTTGTTGTTAAGTGCTGATGAAGTTGGTTCCAACTCATGTAAAGGGCTCCAAGTAGCATCCGGTGGGTTTGAACCATCCATCTTGTAGTTAGCAGTCCAGTGCTTATCATAGAGTTGAAAAATGATGTATTTGTCTTTTCTAAAAGTTGATTGATAGATTCTTCAGCCACAGTGCAGATAATTTCTGACTCACCCTCATAATTTGGACATGTTATCAGGAGGGACCAGTCCCTGGAACAGGACATGGTGCTAGGTAAAATAGAGGTTCAGTGAAAAAGGATGAGCCCAGAGAGATGGATTAAAATAGAGGATCAGTGAAAAAGGATGAGCCCAGTTAGATGGATTGACACAGTGACTGCAACAGTGGGCTTAAACAGAACAATTGTGAGGATGGCACAGGGCTGGGCAGCATCTCATTCAGTTCTGTGTAGGGTCTCTATGAGTCAGAACCAACTAGACAGCATCTTATAACAACAAGCTACATTACTAAAGTATTCCTGAGTCCTTGGTTGTGATCTGCATGTGTGTGCTAGAATAAAATAATTATCTGATTCTCTCTGCTATATTCCTTCGGAGTTGTCATTTATAGGAAAACTCCTTTTCAAGACTGCATGTGAACATAATGTTCCCTTGTGTTTGATTCCCCAGCCTATGGAACAATTTAAACTGAAAAGATTTGAAAGGGTTTAAACTTAGACCCATTTCCAAAAGGAAATGGTTAATGTTCAACCGTTTCAAGAGGTAGCATATGATCAAGAGCCAATGATACTGAAGGAGGAAGTCCAAGGTACATTGAAGGAATTGGCAAAGAGAAAGGCACCAGGAATTTATGGAACAAAAATTGAAATATTTCAAGAAAGTGAGGAGGCACAGGAGGCACTCACTCATCTCTGCCAAGAAATTTGGAAGACAACTATCTGGCCGACTGATTGGAAGAGATCGTATTTGCCCATTCCAAAGAGATCGTATTTGCCCATTCCACCTGAATGTGGAAATCATCGGACAATCTCTTTGATATACTTGCAAGTAAAGTTTTACTAAAGGTAATACAGAAAAGGCTGCAAGCTTGCATTGACAGAGAACTTCCAGAGGTTCAAGCTGGGTTCAGAAGAGGCCGTGGAATGAGGGATATCATTGCTAATGTCTGATGGACCTTGGCTGAAAGCAGAGAATGTTAGAAAGATGTTTACCTCTGCTTTATTGACTACGCAAAGGCTTTCGATTGTGTGGATTATGACAAGCTATGGACAACATTGCCAAGTATGAGTATTCCAGATCACTTAATTGTGCTCATGAGGAATCTGTACATGGACCAAGAGGCAGTTGTTCTAACAGAACATGGGTACACTGAATGTTTTAAAATTAAGAAAGTTGTGCGACAAGGTTGTATTCTTTCACCATACTTATTTAACCTGTATGCGGAGCAAATAATCCGAGAAGCTGGATTATATGAAGAAAAACGTGGCATCAGATTTGAAGGAAGACTCATTAACAACCTGTGATATGCAGATGATACAAGCTTGCTTGCTGAAAGTGAAAAGGACTTAAAATATTTACTGATGAAGATCAAAGAGCAATCCTTTGGTGTGGATTACATCTCGATGTCAAGAAAACAAAAATCCTCACCACTGGACCAATAAACAACATTCTTATCAATGGAGAAAAGATTGAAGTTGTCAAGAACTTCATTCTTCTTGGATCAACTGTCAACACTCAAGGAAGCAGCAGTCAAGAAATCAAATGACGTATTGCATTAGGCAAATCTGATGCACAAGACACTTTAAAGTGTTGACGAGCAAAGATGTCAGCTTGAGGACTAAGGTACACTTGACCCAAGCCATGGTATTTTCAATAACCTCAAATGCATGCAAAAGTTGGGCAGTGAATAAGGAAGACCATAGAAGAATTGATGCTTTTGAGTTATGGTGTTAGAGGAGAATATTGAAAGTGCCATGGGCTGCCAAAAGAACCAATAGATCTGTTTTGGAAGATGTACAACCAGAGTGCTCCCTGGAGGCCAAGATGGACAACCTTCGTCTCTCATACTTCAGATGTATTGTCAGGAAGGACCAGTCAGTGGAGAAGGATATCATGTTTGGTAAGGTGGAGGATCAGAGTAAAAGAGGAAGACCCCTAACAAGATGGATTGGCCAAGTGGCAGCATCGATGGACTCAAGCGTGGCAACAGTAGTGAGGTTGGCCCAGGATCGGGCAGTGTTTCATTCTGCTGTGCATAAAGTCACTATGGGTCGGTACCGACTCACTGGCACCTAACAACAACAAAACTTAGATTGGTTGACTAAATATTTTCAAAATAAATCTACTTTGTGTCTATTATCTTAAAAGAAGTCCCCGGGTGGTGCAAATGGTTTCCATTTGTCTACTAACCTGAATGTTGGTGGTTTGAATCGCTCCAGCAGCTCCACTGAAGAAAAGCCTGGCCATCTGCTTCTATAAAGGTTGGTGTTAGGGTTCACGGAGTTGATCTCAACTCATAACAACACAATATGATAAAGTCAAGTGTTACCTTGGGTTTTCTAGGCTGTACTCTTTACAGAAGCAAATCACCAGGTCTTTCACCCATAAAGCCACTGTGTGGGTTGAAATGACCAGTCTTTTAATGAATACATGATCTCTTACTTATTCATTGTACCACCAGGATTCTTTCCTAAGAATACAGCCAAGGAAAACCTTATGGAGTAGTTCTCGCTCACATATGGGTTTGCCAAGAGCTAGAACTGACTTGATGGCAGTGGCTTGTTTTATATGGTGTGTTAATCTTTTTTTTTTTTTTTTTTTATGATGAGAAGACTTTCCAACACCTTTTATTTTTTTAATGTTTTATTGTGAGTTTTGTAATAGTTTACATGGGAGAACATTAGCTTTACATTGCTATGTTATCTTGAAGTGATATTTTCCTGTTTTATCTGGAGGAAACAAAAAAGAAGTTAAATGTCCTTGTCAAGGAGACATATCGACTTGATGTACTTAACATGTCCCCAGTGTAACTGGAATCCATAATCAGAGAAAGTTTAACCGTTACTAATTTCATTTCTACATTTTATTGTCTTCTTTTATAAGATAGCAACTGAAGCTGTGGAGAATATACGTACTGTAGTGTCGTTAACAAGAGAAAAAGCCTTTGAGCGAACGTATGATAAGATGCTTCAGACTCAACACAGGTGATTGCAGATTCATATTGATTCCATTGATCTAGATTTTCCTCATAAAGGCAGTATCCCTATGTGGTACCAGAGCTTTGCCTGCCACGAAATTGGCTCCAGAATCTTTCTTAGTAAGGGTGTATCATAATTTCTCATCACTTCACCAAGAAACAGCTCAACAAGGAATTAAGAGAAAGCACAGTTTAAATAAATGTTTTGGTCCTCCCACATTATCATTAACTGTCTATTGTAACTTGTATACGTTTTCCCTATTTTTCTGAAACAAGACTGAGGAAATTACATACTCAGGAGAAAAACATAATGTTCTCCTGCTCTTTACATTAAATTCCTCACATAGTTCATGTTTTAAAACAAATGTACACATAATACAAGTGTTCGTGCCTTTTTATTTTAAATCAGTATTTCTTACCACATTTGCTTAGTGGTGTTATCTGTATTACTTTGTGTTCTTTTGTACTAATGCTCATGGTCAGCACGACGTATTTAACGTCCATGACTTATTCTATGAGTGAGTGCAAAACTAGAATAGAGAATGTTTCTAAACAACTTGAAACCAAATCTATCAAACTTGTTTGTTAAGCTGCCCTTTCACAAACTTTGTTCAACTTGGTCTTTAGATACAAGTTTGTTATGCTTGACTTTGGAATCTATTTTATAGATTTTATAGATAATTCTGTGTATTTCAAGCTGGGCTGTTAACTGCAAGGTTAGTAGTTCAAATCTACCAGCTGCTCCGCAGGAGAAAGATGAGACATAATGCTGCCATTAAAATTTACAACCTCGAAAATCCTATACAGGGTCTTGACGGCCCATAACAATAACAACATGTTGTTGTCAAGTTCTGTCGAGTTGATTCCGACCCATAGCGACCCTGTATAGGGTTTCCAAGGAGCTTGAACTGCCGACTTTGCATT
>NW_006408524.1:33016584-33022513 GCF_000296735.1 Chrysochloris asiatica | reverse complement strand
ACTGTGAGTTAATGTGCCATACTGCAAAGTCGGTTTGAACTACAAAGTCAGCAGTTCAGGCTCACCAGCCGCTCCTCAGAAACCCTATACAAGGTCACTATGGGTTGGAACTGACTCGATGGCACTTAACAACAACAATACTTCTATATTCACTGCTCTACAATATTTATTAAATTGGCCTTATGTCTCATGTTTCATTGTTTGGTAAATTTTGTGTGTTTCAGAAATGCCTTGAAGAAAGCCCAGATCTTTGGAGGCTGCTATGCATTCAGTTATGCCTTTGTCTATTTTAGCTATGCAGCAGGGTTCCGACTTGGAGCCTATTTAATTCTGGCTGGACGAATGACCCCTGAGGGCATATTCGCGTAAGTTGTATAAACACATAAACATTCTAAATGGTGTACTTAAACGTGTATTCAAATTTTACTTAAGTTTACTTGTACTAAAACGAACCTAAACAATTTCCAGTTTATAGTGGAATCTCTTTTCAGTCAGGGATATGAAAAGTGTATGCTTGAAAAATCACATCTATACATATATATTTTGTCATTTAATTTCTAACAGAAGCATAGTCTGGCTGGTGAAATGTTGTTAAGTGCCATCAGTGGGTTCTGACTCATAGTGACCCTGTATACAGTTTCCAAGGAGCATCTGGTGGGTTTGAAACACCACCCTGCGGTTCAAATAAACCTTGAGGTCTTGTGCTTATCCTATAGCTCCAGCCCAGCAAAGTAGGTAATCTGATTTAATTTCCCAAATGAATTGCTCCTGGTTTCAGTTTCCAAGAAATTGGAAATGTAAAGGTCAATTGGTATTCTGGCGTGACACTGTAGGATAAGCACTGGATTGCTAACTGCAAGGTTGATTGTTCAAACCCACCAGCAGCTCCTTGGAAACCTTATACAGAGTCACTGTGAGTCAAAACCTACTCGAAGGCACTTAACAACAAGGGTCAATTATGCCTTCTTGTCATCCATGCCTTAGGTGATTTGTGAGACTTCCTGAAAGTCTAGGAGCCCTAGTGGCATGGTGGGTTAAGCATTGGGCTGCAAACCAGAAGGTCAGGAGATCTAACCCACCAGCTACTCTGTAAAAGAAAGATAAACCTGTTGGCTTTTGTAAAGTTGTATAGCCAGTGGAATTCTCTGTTCTACAGGGTTTTTATGAATTGAAATTAAGTCAATACAGTGGGTGCATGAAACTCAGTGTACAGACGTCTTCATTAAGTACTACTGCAAATAAATGCAGCTGAGTTTTTTGCTATGCAAACACTCCAGAAAAACCCTTGTAAATAAATGGCAGGTCCCCTTCAAATTCATTATATATGGAACTGATGATTGGATTCCAAGGAGGGTGTCTTCTTCCAAAGAATTTTTGAAGCTTCTATTCGGGAATTCTGATAGCATCATTAAGAATGTTTTATAGGAATGCCTCAATTCAACTGCAGAAATTGCGTGTTCCATGATCTACTATGTTCGGGCTTCTAGAAGAGTGTGCCCTACTGCTTGTGTGGTCCTGTAAACCACAATTAGAACATTTAGTCGTAGGCTTCATTCTGACTACACAGACTCATTAGTTCAGCAGACATATTAGCAAGGAAAGAAATCGGGAATAACATGGATTAATTTATTTAGCTCACCAATTCTCCCTCCCATTAAATTAGTCAGCTTCCCCCCATTGGGTCTAATGTAATGTAGGCTATCCCAAGCTTAATTTTTTTTTATATTTCCAAAGTTTATTTGTAGATCAACTATTTGTACTCAGAATGTATTTTCCTCATGTTCTTCCAAACTCTCTGCAGTTTTCCTTTTTCATCAGTTCCCATTCCTTCAGTATAACTGGTCTCTAGTATTACAGAAGAGCTAATGTGAAATGTCTGATGATCTTACAGACTATCACAAGTACTTTTTAATTTTTAAAAGTAATAGTAATGCAAACTGATTCCTAACTGGTATATATGAAGATAGTCTAACAAAGCTATCGAGGGAGAAACCACATCATCTTTCCATTGCCAAACTCACCAGTCTACCATAAGACCCAGTTGTGTGCTCAGTACCACATATAGCATTATGTAAAAAATAATAGCATAGGTTGCTTTTGAAAGCACCTTGGTGGGGAGGGCACAGTTTGAAAAAACATATGGAACGAGTTATTTGGATGAAATGGGGTATTTCACGTCCATGGCTTATTTGCAAGGATTTCTGGTGGTGCTGTGATTAAAGCACTCAGTTGCTAACTGAAGATTGGTAGTTCAAACCCATCAGCTGCTCGATGGAAAATGTGGCAGTCCATTTCTTCTCTAGGTTTCCAGAAAGCCTGTTTTTTCTTCTTTACTATTGACTCCCAAATATTTCCCAGTCTGCTTCTTTATCACCATCCAGGTCTCCACTCCAATCACACTCCTCACAGAGGCTTTCAATAATGGCCAAAGTCATTTCCCAAACCACCCCTACCACCTCATTACCACTGATCCCATTACTCTGTTTGATTTTGTTTATAGCCCTTGTTGTGCCCTTGTTGATATGAAGTGCCGTTAAGTCAATTCCAACACATAGCGACCCTGTAAGGGTTTATGAGGAATAGCTGGTAAGCTTGAACCACCAGCCTTGCAGTTCAAACGGCTTTGCAGTCTGATGCATTAATCCACAGTGCCACACCAGGACTCCCTTTGTTGTTATTGTTAAGTGCCATCGAGTTGGTACCAATCCATAGCGACCTTATGCACAGCAGAATGAAACACTGCCCGATCCTGGGCCAACCTCACCACTGTTGTTACGCTTGAGTCCATCAATGCTGCCACTTGGCCAATCCATCTCATTGGGGGTCTGCCTCTTTTTCTCTAACCCTCCACCTTACCAAACATGATATCCTTCTCCAGTGACTGGTCCCTCCTGATAATATGTCCGAAGTATGAGACATCTTGACCTCCAAGGAGCACTCTGGCTGCACTGCTTCCAAAACTGATCTATCGGTTCTTTTGGCAGCCCATGGTACTTTCAATATTCTCCTCCAACACCATAACTCAAAAGCATCAATTCTTCTACTGTCTTCCTTATTCACTGTCCAGCTTTCACATGCATATGAGGTTATTGAAAATACCATGGGTTGGGTCAGGTGCACCTTAGTCCTCTCCACTCATTTGTCAGTTTGTCGTACTGTGGTGGCTTGTGAGTTGCTGTGATTCTGAAAGCTATGCCACTGGTATTTTAAATATCAGCAGGGTCACCCATGGTGGACAGGTTTCAGATGAGCTTCCAGACAAAGACAGACTAGGAAGAAAGAGTGGCAAAAAACTTCCAAATATTTAGTCACTGAAAACCTTATGAATAACAAAGGACTCCCTTAGACCCTCACAAAATGGAAAGATACAGAGACAGCAACAATGATGTCAAACATAACAACTGTGAAGATGGCACAGGGCTGAGCAGTGTTTCAATCTGTCATGCATGGGGTCTGTATGAGTCAGAACCAATGCAATAGCACCTAACAACAAAAACTAAATGAAACTTTCCTTTTTGTCTATTGATTGTATAAACTGTAAGTTTAGTGAGGGTAGGTGTAGTCTGCTTTATATATTTATTTATTTTTAATGTTTTATTGTGAATTATGTGATCGTTTACATGGGAGAACATTAGCGTTACATTCATTCTTCCTATCGTATATTGTTCCATTGCCATGGTTACAATCCCCTCCATGCATCATCAACCAACCAAAGGCTATACCCTGCAAGCCTGTCCCCCTGTTGTCAGCACACAGTCCCTCTCCCTCTCTGGGTCTAAAGTCCCCAGCCGCTCCATCTCTCCACGTCATTGTCTCTGCCTCCATCTCTGGCTTCACTGCTTCTCTGGGTAGGATCCCGCTCTCCACTCTTCTCTCTTGATGGTCCCAGGGACCTCCGCTCCTAGATTGCAAATTCGATCACTCCCCTCTTTTTGCTACAAAATGTCTACCTTTACATTTCTAACCCTCACAAATCAGTCCTGATAACAATTATTCACTATTGTATTACAAGAGACCTATCTGCATCTCCTTTAATCAGCCCTGCCCAGACAGATTAGATACTACTCAGTGGAGATTCTATCTTCCTCTGTGGCCTCTGGATATAGGCTCCTTCTTGAAGGAGCTTGTAAGCCAGTCACTTCTTTCCTTTGTAGCCCCCCATTTTGTGTAGCCAATGTCCAAGTTGCCCATCCCTGTCTACTCTGTGTATGGAGGAGGTGGGAATGATCCTCACTGCAAAGATTTGTACCCTCTTTTGAGCTACTGCATCCATAGGTGTAGGTCAAGTTCATCAAATTGTATGAGATTGCTCTTTTTTTCCTCTTCTTTCTTCTTCTAGTTAATCTCTGATTATCTAGTCATTGAAGCCAGGTCAAGTGGGTATTATCTGCAGGTGTGGGTGTTCTTGTGCATATGCCCTCTCTTCTTATCAGCTGGACGCTTCACCCTCCACTCAAGTCCTCCATGGCTATGTCGCTGACTCTGGGCTCAAGAGTCACCAGCTCTTGCCACACTGCTGGCCAACCAGGTCTCCACCTGAGTTCACAGGAGTTTTTTGAACATTGTAGGGCTAGTGTGTTTTATTTATTGATATTTCCTTAAGAAACAAAATGAAGAGTTTGGCACATAGTAGGCCAATAATAAATCTTTATCGAATGAATGACTGCATCAAAAATCAGTGGAAAATGTGGAGTGCTGTATAAGAGAAATCACCAATTAGGAAGACCAATTATTCCTGGCAATCAGCTTTCAGTGTCTACTTCTCCAAACTACGTCTGTTTCCATCAGCTACTTTGGCAGGAGAACTGGTTCTAACTCAAGGACAACCATTGATATAAAATAACAACAACAAGGTACCTGAACTGAGAGTCTACTCTGACGAGCTGAGATTTGTCTAGGTTAAAATTAAGTAAAGAATTTCCTTAAAGAATAATAAACCAAAACCCAGACCCAAAGCTGTTGCCTTTAAGCTAATTCTGACTCCTGGCAAGCCCATGTGTTACAGAGTAGAATAGCTCCATAGGATTTTCTTGGCTAGAATCTTCCTGGATGCAGCTCACCAGACTTTCTTTCATGATGTGTTGGGTGAGTCTAAACTGCCAACCTTTAGGTTAGTCATTGAGCATAAGGTGTTTGTGTCATGCTGGGACCTAGTAAAGAAAGATGTTGTTGTGTACCATCCAGTCGACTCCAGCTCACAATGATCCTATGGAACAGAGCAGAACCACCCAGGGTTCCCTAGGTTGCAATCCTTATGGAAGCAGATCACCAGGTCTTTTCTCCTGTGGAACAACTGGTGGGTTTGAACCATTCACCATGTTGTTAGCAATTGTGTGCTTTAACTATTGTATCACTATGGTTTCTTGTAAAGAATGATACAACTTCAAAATTGTGCCCATCACTTTGACATCTGCAAGTAACATAGGCAGGATTTCCTGAATGGAGCCTCCCAAGACTGCCATCCATTTCGTTATTTATAGTAACCCCTGTAACGACGAGCCTTCAGTCCTTACTAGGTATTATACATCTGTCGTGCATTAGCTGCTTAATCTTCTGTAAATCATTCCCATTTTACAAATGAGAAAAACTAAGACTCAAAGAGTTTACTTAATTTGTACAAAGTCATATCATCAGTAAGTGACATAACAGAAATTCAGTTTTATGCTTCTGATGCCAGAAAATTTGTATAGTAGCTATTTTATTGTCTGTGGACAAACCTTCCTGTCGAGGTCCTATGTCAGGTTCCAGCCTCGACAAGGAAGTGTGGGTGTCACGAAGAAGGGAGATCTGGCAGTGAAAGGGATAGAGAAAGAGAGAGACGAAATATATACAAAAAAGACAGACACACAGATATGATGCAAGCTGGCAGGTAGGCAGATCTGCAAACATTTTGCCTAGCATTGCACACAGAACTCATTCTACCTCAGTC
>NW_006408524.1:33007913-33016067 GCF_000296735.1 Chrysochloris asiatica | reverse complement strand
TCCCAATATACCTGTTCCTGGCCTTTCTAAGGAAACTTTTACTGCCTCGGCTCTAAAAAGGGGTTTCAAACCCATTATTGTTCATGGATATCAAAAGCTCATGCTTTAAGTTAATATCAAACATAACTGAATAACCAAATAAGGACCAGTTCTGACACTCATCCCAAGTGGCTATCGCTTGTTCCTCAGAAAGATTTGTCCCCAGGACTCCAAGCACTGCCAACACAGTGAAGGCATTAAGAGAGGCATTGTAAAAGAAACCATTTTCTCAGAAGCTACAATTACTGGAGTTAGAAGCATAGAACGAACAATTTAGGACCAAAGAAAATTATACAGAGGTAGCCAACCAGTGAGTTTGCAAAAACCAATGAACCCGGGACGTCAGGAGGTCACTTCCTTTGGCCCTCAGGGTCCATGGCTCGCTATCCTGAGAAGGGCCTCAGAATTGGATTTTCATCCATGTCACAGGGTCACTGATCAACCCAGGGTCTGCATATGCTGATGCCAGTACCTTCCTATAAAGAAGTATTTTTTAAAGTAATAATTCTTATTTATTTTTCAAGCACTTGGATATCCAGCACTGGGCTGAATCTTGATATAATTAGAACAAGTAACTTGTTTAGTGTTATTTTATGGCCCTAAAATATAGGCGAATATAAAGGTCCCAGTACAAAATAATTCCTCCTACTACCTGAACTTCTTTTTATTAAATTCATTCAAAAAGGTCATTCTCTACATACGTAAGGAATTTGACTGTCAGAACACGTGTAAGACATATTGGTATAAGAACAATATTTAAGGAGCAGCACTGAACTGGGAACCACAAGGTCCATAGTTTGAACCCACTAGCCATTTCATGGGAGAAAGACGAGGATTTCTGCTTCCAAGAAGATTTAAAGACTCAGAAACCCTAAACAGGGTAACTGAATTAGAACTGACTTGACGTTTTGTTGTTGTATTGTTATTAGGTGCCATCTAATCAGTTCCTGGGAGAAAGATGAGGCATTCTACCCCTGTAAAGATTTATAGCCTCGGAAACCCTGTGCAGGGTCACTATGAGTCGGAGCCAACTCCACGGTACTTACCAACAACAACAACAATCAGTTCCTACTCATAGTGACCCTATGGACAACAGAATGAAACATTGCCCTATCCTGTGACATCCTCACAATTGTTATGTTTGAGCCCATTGCCATTGCAACTTTGTCAATCCATCTCCTTGGGACCTTCCTCTTTTTTGTGGACACTTCTCTTTACCAAGTATGATATCCTTCTCTAGAGACTGGTCCCTCCTGGTAATATGTCTGAAGTACAAAAGATGAAGTCTCACCTTCCTGACTTCTAAGCAGCAATCTGAGTGTACTTCTTCCAACATAGATTTACTTATTTTTTTGATAGTCCATGGTAATTTTAATAGTCTTCTCCAATACTATAATTCAAATACATTGATTCTTTTGTGGTCTTCCTTATTCACTATCCAACTTTCACATGTATATGAGACAACTGAAATTACCATTGCTCAGGGCAGGTGCACCTTAGTCCTCAAACCGGCATCTTTGCTCTTGAACACTTTCAAGAGTTGTTGTGCAGCAGATTTGCCCATGCAATAAGTCGCTTAATTTCTTGGCTGCTGCTTCCATGAGTGTTGATTGTGGATCCAAGCAAAATGAAGTCTTTAACAACTACAGTGTTTTCTTAATTTATCATGATGCTACTTATTGGTCCACTTGTGAGGATGTTTGTGTTCTTTACACTGAGGTGCAATTCATACTGGAAGCTGTAGTCTTTGCTCTTCATCAGTAAGTATTTCAAGTTCTTGTTGATTTCAGCAAGCAAGGCTGTATCAGCTGCATATGGCAGACTGTTAATGAGTTTTCTTCCAATTCTGGTGCCATGTTCTGAAGTTGTTAGGTGCCCTAAAGTTGGATCTGTTAGTGACTGTACACAACAGAACGAAACATTACCCCATCCTGCGCCTTCCTGTGACTGTGTTTGAGCCCACTGTTGTAGCCACTGTGTCAACATGAACATTGCCATCACCAACCCACTGCTGTGAAGTGGATTCCAACTTACAGTGACCCTTTAGTACGTAGTAGAGCTGCCCCGTAGGCCTTCAGAGACTAAATCTTTACAGAAGCAGACTAGCTCATCTTTCTCTTACTGAACAACTGTTGGGTTCAAACCATGACCTTTGCATCATTTTTTCTTTACATAGCCCAATGCTTAATCCATTATGCTACCAGTGCTTCTATTATGAGCCTAGATGTGGTGGTTGTTGTTAGGTGCCATCAGGTTGGCTCCAACACATAGCAAAGCTATGCACAATAGAACAAAACAATGCCTAGTCCTGAGCCATCTTCATGATTGTTGTTACATCTTCCTCTTTTTGCTGCCTCTCCACTTTTCCAAGCATGATGTCCTTCTCCAGGAACTAGTCCTCCCTAATAATGTATATGTCCAAAGGACAAGAGACAAAGTCTGATCATCTTGGCTTCTAAGGAACATTCTGGTTGTACAAAAAGACAAATTTGTTTGTTCTTCTGGCAGTCCATGATACTTTTTAATATTCTTCACCAACACCATCATCCAAATGCAACTTTTCTGTGGTCTTCCTTATTCATTGTCCAACTTTTACAAGCATATGAGGCAATTAAAAATACCATGGCTTGGGTAAGGAGCACGTTGGTCCTCAAACTGACATCTTTGCTCTAAAGAGATCTTTTGCAGCAGATTTGCCTAATGCAATACTTCGTTTGATTTCTTGGCTGCTGCTTCCATGAACATTGATTGTGGATCCAAGCAAATTGAAGTCTTTGACAACTTCAATCTTTTGTGAATAGAAAATATTTGTCTTCAGCACCAAAGTCTCCAGCCTTCTTAAATATCCAATGAATCCCCTTTGTCCCAAGGAAGGTGTCTATGAACATGTCACAGTGAATGTGTCCATTTTCATTAGAAACACTGATTTTACCTGGTCTACAAAATGCTGTGCCTTCCGTGGTCTAGGATTGCAAACAACTTTCTATCTAATCAGCTAATTAAATAGAAGAGGCTTACAAAGTAAACTACCTCCTACTAGACCTCTCCCCCTGTACCCCCTCTAAGGATCCTAGATGGCATAGTGGGTCAAGTTAACCAAAAGGTAGTTTTGGTTCGAGCCCACTAGTCACTCTATGGGAGAAAGATGGGGCCATCTGCTTCTGTAAAGACTTACAGCCTTGGAAACCCAGTGAAACAATTCTGCTTTGTCCTATAGAGTTGCTATGAAATGGATTTGACAGCAGTGGATTTTGTTTGGTTAGAGGTATACTCTCACTAAACTAATGATTTCCTAACTCTCTACTGAAAGACCTAGTTTCAAATATCTGATTTATAAATCTAACATGGGGCCAGGAATCTATCTGCATTTTACTAAACATTTCATCTTATTCTGAGGCACAGGATCTGACGATCATACTTAAGAAATAGGATTAAAACTTAAAATTGAAAAGGCCAGGCTTACTGTTCAGATAGTGAGTGATGGAATCCCCGTCTATGACCTTTGGTCACCATTCATGTCTGCAGCTGAACTCACTCCCATGGTTCAATTCTCAGCCGAACAAATAGATACATATACAGGAAGAACAACAACACTAGTGAGGTACACATACCACAGAATGGTCAACCATTTGAGATCCAAATGACAGCATTTGCCCAAGGAAAATTCAGAAGACCTAGGAAAGGAGGAAGTGTGGAAACAAAACACACAGGAAGGAAGTGGGACAGGTGATGTTACACTGAGAAGTGATGTTACTTTGAAGAGACTACAATCAATGAGATGAAACAAAGTGCGTATGATGTGTTGAACGTAAAATTAATGATCTCTTCTGTAAACCTTCACCCAATTCACAATAAAAAGTTAAAAAGAAATGCTAGCTCAAGGCCTGGATCCCCTGTTTCACTCCATAGTTACTTAAACATTTAGGGCTTTCTTTTGGCTGCAACTACAATGGTCCTAGAATTATAAATAAATGAGGGAATTCATATTTCGGTCTATGTGTTAAATGTTGTTGTTGTTGTTGTTGCTAAGTGCTGTTGTGTCAGACTCATAGCCACCCTGTATAGGGTTTCCAAGGAGCAACTTGTGGGTTTGAACTGTCCACCTTGTGGTTAGCAGTCAAGTGCTTACCCTACAATGCCACACCAGGACTCTGTTTGTTAAAAGTAAAGATAAATAACTCTATTAAAAAAAATGTATTTTCATGATTTATAAATACAGAGGCTGGTAATGTATTAGTTAGTGCTGCCATGAATCGAAATTGAAAGGAAGGGATCAAAAGGGAGTTAAAACAGTAGAATCATTTGATCAACTCATAATATTTTATCAGTACACTTATGAACTTAGCCTTTTCTTACTTAAACAGCAACACAAAACAAACGTAACTTATGATGGCATCTATCTCCTTCCATGTCTATTATTGTAGAAGTTTCTTTGAAATGAACATTGAAATAAAGTGACAACTTATCTATTTGGCTGCCTTTCAGCCAATGCATTGAAAAAAATTTTTAAAGCTGAGTCAATTCTAATTCTTAGTAACATTATGTCTGTTCATTGTAGAACTGTGTTCTATAGGGTGTTGAGCTGCTGATTTTTAGAAGTAGAACACCAAGGTGCCTCTGAGTGACCTCAAACCCCTAACCTTTCAGCTAACAGCTGAGAAAGCAACATTCCTTATTCAGTCCATCTAAAATCCAATGCCATCGATTCAATTCCTACTCATAGTGACCCTTTAGGACAGGGGTTGTTGTGAAGTGCCATCAAGCTGGTTCCGACCCATAGCAACACTGTACAGGGTTTCCAAGGAGCAGCTGGTGAGCCCGAACTGCCGAACTTGCAGTTCAAATGATTTTGCAGTCTGGCACATTAACCCATAGCTCCACGCCAGGTGGAGAACCTTTTTTCTGCCAAGGGCTGTTTGAATATTTACAACATCATTTTTGTACCGTATAAAATTATCAACTTGAAAATTAGCCTGCTATATTTGGTCAAACATTTAAATAATTCACCCCTAATGTGATGGCAGACTCCTGGTGTGGCGCTGTAGAATCAGCGCTGAACTACGAGCTACTAGGTCGGCAGTTCAAACCCACCAGGTGTTCCGCAGAAAACCTATACAGAGTTGCTATGAGTTGGAACTAGTGGGACCACACTTAACAACAACAAAAAGATGGCTGGCAGTGCGGTTGACTTGGCAAGGCCAGACCAAATAAAATTGAGGAACTAATGCGGTCTCTGGTAGTGAGTGTAGTGGTTACGAATCGGACTGCTAACCGCAAGGTCAGCAGTTTGAAAATACTAGTTGTTCTGCAGGAGAAAGATGAGGCTTTCTGGTCCCGTAAAGATTTACAGCCTTGGAAACCCCACACAATGGCATTTAATGACAACCTATGGTGCACTGTCCAGACGTTCCCCACCCCAGTCATGGGAGGATGGAGGTGAACTGCTCTTTAGGATTTCAGAGACTATAAATCTTTACAAGAGCGGACGTTTTTTTTCTCCTTAGGGCCTGGTGCCATCAGCAGCCCAACCCACTAGCCCACAGTATCTTAGAAAAACTCTGATTTGGAATTGCATACACATACAAGGGGGTTTCAAAGTTCATAAAAAAAAAAATTTTTTTTAAAAATCCATTATCTTTTCACTACATTTTTTCATGACTTTTTGGACCCCCTCTTTGGTGTAATGAAATGCTCCCCTCCTGCCTCTATTAGCCCCGACAACACTTTTTTTGTTTCCCTATAAATGCACTGACTTTCAGAAATACAAAGTAACTTTATTTTCCTGTCTGCTTTTATATTAGTGCCTTTAGTTTTTTGTTGTTGTTTTTGTCTTTTCCTGGCTGACTTGTGTAGCATAGTCCGGAAACAATTAGTGACCAGCAGAGGGTTCTGTAGCTCTCCACACCCGACTTCAAGGCCTTGCTCTATCTCTGTGAGTTTCTTCTCTCTCTGCTTCACATATTGTATAGAAGTCTCTGGACAGTGCAAATGCTCAGCGGCTAACTGAAAGGTTGGAGTGGAGGTCTTGGAAGAAAGCCATTGAGCACAGTTCTTCTATGGTATGTGTCAAGTCACTATATTATTCTTGGCAAGAGGTTAGATCTTCAATATCAAATGTGACTATTTGCCAAAGGAGCAACGTAGGCAGATTTTCAATGAATATCAATAGGTGGCTGATACTGTGAAATAATGAAGGATGGGATGAAACAAGATAGGTAGGTTTCCGTCACTGTATTTGCTCTAGTAGGCTGGGCAGCTGTGGCCCAACTGTGTCATCCTTATAAACAAGAAAGCAGCCTTCTTGAGTCAAAACAAGGACACCAGGAAAGGGTTTCTTTTAGTGTTCACTGTCATGGCAGGCACCCACCTCCTTCCTGGCTCCTCCCCAGAGACTCTCTGGAAGCTGGGAAGACCAGATAAGAAGAGGAAGATAGTGGGACCTGAAAGAGAAATCAAGGAAGAATTGATTGCTACCTAGAGCCCACTGAGGACTCTAAGATAGGAAACCTAGTAATAACACACAGGTTGGTGGTTCAAATCCACCAGCCGTTCCTTGGAAACCCTATACAGGGTCACTTTGAGACAAAATTGATGCAACAGCACTTAACAGCAACAACAGTAGCTATTTAGCACGCCTTGATATAGGGAAGCTAGCCAGGCCAGCCTTCCACTGGGAGGAACACCATGTGGGGCAAATATAATGAGCAAGGAAGATTACACTCCTACCCTACAACTGCATAGCTTTGTGACCCTGGCAAATTGATTCCTATATCAGAGTTGGAGTCTCCTCATTTGGAACAAAGTGATCGTTGTTACCACCCTCCTCATCTTCTGAGTGGTGTAAACAAATAGGAAGCTCAGTTGCTAATGACAAGGTGGGAGTTTTGAGTCCATCCAGAAGATCCTCAGAAGACAGGTCTGTGCATCTACTTCCAAAAAAATCCACCAATAGAAACCCTCTAAATCATAAAGGTCCAATCCATTGTACATAGGGTCACCAGGGTTCAGGGGTCAACATGACAGCAACTAACAACAACTCATCTCTTGTGAGATGGTTAAATGGTATCTTGACTGTGAGAACCTTCTATACCATTCAAAGTACCATATACGTGTAAGTTGTTGATACAGTTGAAGAAGGGCTATAGGGTGGGAAGAAGATGATCTTTTGGTTGTAGATGTTGTTGTTAAGTGTCATCGAGTCCATTCAAACTCAAAGTGACCCTATATAAGATTTCCAAGGAGATGACTGGTGTAGAAAAAGAGTATGGGAATAATTTTAATGGTCACTTCTGTGAGACAAAACACTTTGCTTTCTAGTCTAGGAAAAGAAACTTACTGACTTTGAAGGTTATGACGATCTATAGCAAATTGCTAATCTGTATCGCTGAAAGCGTGAGTGTACTTTTTTTTTTTTTTTTTTGGATAGAAAGTGTTCCCATTAACTTTCACTTGCATGAGAGGAATAATAATAACTGAACTCGTTGATCACTTATTATATGTCAGGTACTATACTATCAGAGTCCTGGTGTGGCACTATAGGATAAGCACTGCATCACGAGATCATTTGCACCAAAAGGTCGACCGTCCAAACTTAATCAGTTGTTCCTTGGAAACCTTACACAGGGTCACTAACAGCCTGAGTCTTGGAACTGACTCGATGGAACTTAACAACAACAATACTATCTCTTTACATTATTTACTCATTGAATTTTCACAATGACCCTATCAGATGTAGATACTCTTGTTTTTTCCTACTTGACATTCAGGAAACAAAGCACAGAAAAGTTAAGTAACATGCCAAAATCACACAGTTAGTAAATAAATGGTGGAGCTTGGGGGCCATCCCAGTGGTCTGAGTTCAGAATCCTGACTCTGAACCCTATTAAACTTCCTCTTAGGAAAAGTTGCCTAAGTGGATATAGAAGCAGGATTCAGGGGAGACTATTAGATGTTGTTGTTAAGTGCCGCGAGTCAATTCCAACCATAGTGACCCTATATAGGGTTGTTGTTGTTGTGAAGTGCCATCGAGTTGGTTCCGACCCATAGCGACCCTGTACAGGGTTTCCGAGGGTGTAAATCTTTACGGGAGTAGAAAGCCTCATCTTTCTCCCGCGG
>NW_006408524.1:33003798-33007688 GCF_000296735.1 Chrysochloris asiatica | reverse complement strand
GCTATGGGTCGGAACCAACTCGATGGCACTTCACAACAACAACATTCTTTTTTGGGTCAATTTCGTTAAAACTAAGATTATTCATTTCTCTGCTGTAGGTTGGTGTTCTGTTTTATATCAGCAGTAATAATGTGAGAAGGGATTTCCTGTTTCACAGACAGGCTAGAAAAGAACAATATGGTAAGGATGCTGCGGCCATGGCCTCAGTAATTGATGGCGAACATGGAACAAGGAGAGGCCCAGCATCTTCAGATGCTGATTGGCTTCTTTCCAGACCTGTTCTGGTTCAAAGATTTTTCATAGAATATCAGTGCCATTTAAAGATGAACTATAGGTAAGATGTCTCCTTCCATGGACAATTTAAGCTTATGAGTTAAATTTCAGGTATGATTAGTTCTTATTTTGCAAATATGTTTTGCAAGAATTTGTTCAGCCTGAAAATCACTTCTAAGCTAAGGAATGTTTTTATAATTTTATGTATAGAAATGAAGGAGATATATAAGTTATTTGGTGTCCTGGTGTGGTGCTGTGGGTTAATATGCTGGACTGCAAAGTTAGTTTAAACCACAAGGTCGGTGGTTCAAATTCACCAGCCACTCCTCAGAAACCCTATATAGGGTCGCTATGGGTCAGTGCTGACTCAATGGCACTCAACAACAACATATAAGCTGTTATTGTAGATTATAATACTAATTTGAGAATCTACTATTACAAGTTACTAATTAGATAAGAGTCCTGTTGTGGCACTGTAGGATAAGCACTAGACTGATAACTGAAAGGTCGGTGGTTCAAGCCCACCAACCTTTCAGTTAGCAGTCTTGAAAACCCTATACAGGGTCACCATGAGACAGCTTTTAACAACAACAACAGCATTTTGATAAATGTATTGCTAGTGGCTAAGAAGGAGGGGCCAGCCCATGGAGAAGGATATCATGTTTGGTAAAATGGAGGGCCAGAGAAAGAGGAAGACTCCCAATGTGATGGGTTGGCATAGGACAGCAGCAATGGATTCAAATGTAGCAATGATTGTGAGGTTGGCACAGAACTAGGTAGTTTCATTCTGTTGTGCATAGGATTGCAATGAGTCAGCACCAATTCAATGTGACTAAGTGACTAAGGAGTCCTGGTGTGTGCTCTAGGATAAGCACTCCACTGTAAGGTTGGAGGTTCAAACTCACCAGTCTCTCCTCAGAAGCCCTATACAGGGTCTCTGTGAGTCAGAACCGACTCCACGGCACTTAACAACAAGTGACTTTAAGACATTTGTCTTTATAGCAAATTGTTCCTTTTTACATATCCCAATGTGTGAAATAACTCAAGAGCAACAGTGGAATGAGGATTGGCATGAATATTTCTCTAGAGTAGGTTCTTGATCCCAATGCCTCCAGGAGTTTGAACCAGATTTGAAGGGTCTGGTTTAATTTTATCGTGGAGTTACAGCACTGGTTGTTGTAAAATAAATCCTTGTTGAGTGGAAGTGAATTGTACTTTAACTTATTCAAGCTAACTGGACCAGTCTAGGTTAGGACAGCTTCCATAGCAAACCAGCCTTCTGGGTGGGCCTTGGCTTTATACAAAGCTCAGCCTGGGGAGAAAAGCATGTTGTTGTTGTTGTGAAGTGCTGTCAAGTCAGTTCCGACCCATAGTGACCCTGTATAGGGTTTTCGAGGAGCAGCTGGTGAGCTTGAACCGCCAACCTTGCAGTTCAAACGGTTTTACAGTCTGGCGCATTAACTCACAGCGCCACACCAGGACTCTGGGGAAAAGTATAAAGAAGTTTAATGTCCTAGACTCACCTTTCAGTTAGCCATCACCATAGTTATAGTCCCTCCAGGTACCTCAGTATAAACTCCATCAGCCTCCATTCCACTTACCTTTCCCTCAACAAAGCACAACAAAGACAACATACTGACAGGCCTTTAGCAAATGCGCTCTTCTTTATGAGGAAAATGAAACTTTTCTTCTAGTTCTACTATCTACTTACATCTCACAGACACAAGTTGTTTATGGGAAGCCCTTCTCTCCTTGGTCATAATTCCATTTTAAGAGAGACTTAACAAGCCCCTAGATATTTATGCTTAATGCTTGAAATGACTTTAAATGTGAAATCTCAGAACAGGTAGATATCTTGGCAAATCTCAAATAATAAAAATAAATACCATCTTCTCAGTCGAATTCGGAGTTGCCTCTGCTCCTGTGGTGTAGAATCCAGATCTCCAGAGTCATTATCCAACGATACAACTCCCTCACCGACTGACTTTTACTCGGAACAGTTCATTAAGTCAGATCTTTTATTGCATTAAAAACAACAACAACAAAAAGCTACACCTAAACTCAGCAGCCATTTTTTTTTTTTTTTTTGTGACTGGCTATTATTTTGAATGGCATTTTGAACTTTATTTAGTTCATTTCTGTAAATGTTGGTACTAACAGCATCACAAGACCAATTGCTATAATAACATCAACGTCAAATATCTCAGTAAATGTATCATTTTCATATTTTATATTGTGTTTGACCTCTGCAAAGCCAGTAAGATTCAGGATGTGAGGTCCAGGTCACTGAAGAGATTACATTAGCATCTAGCCCTTGGTGGGATGCATGGCTGCCAGAGAAATTCACAAGGAGCCTAGAAGTATTTGTCTTCCTGTGATCCATTACAGAAAACAAGCAACTGGACTCTGTGATGTCCTTTTATTGCCTGATGTTTAAATACTGCTAGTGAAACTTATCCAATTTAACGTGAATTATACTTTTAGCTCATTACTGAGGTGCAGGGTTTTTCATCCCACTAAAATGTTTCCATGCCCAAAATGAAATGTTAAAAATAGGAGGAAAGATGCTTAACCATGGCCATGTGATGGACCACATTTTTATGAATATTCTATGTGCTTCCAAACATCATCTGCATACTTAAACTTTTATCATTAACATGTTTTGAAACTGAGATCCTAATCTTGGACAAACCTGAAAGATCAAAGGTTTTTCCAGTTTAAAACTAAGATCTGTTTTACCCAGATTTTGTTCTGGGGACATGAAGAGAAAACAACCCCCAAGCTTTGCTGTCTTTAAATTGTGTAGCACAACAGGTAGATAACCAATCATCTGGCTTATCTGTTCTAACTGCATTATATGCAAAAAATACCTACATCATATCTACTATGTAAATTCAGATCTACCTCCTGGAGATTCATTCTTCCTATTGTCAGCTGAATTCTCTGTCAAATCTTCAATCCTTGTATCAAGCAAGCAATCCTTATATCAAGGTGGCTAAAAAAAAGTTTTGTATTTACAAGTTACGCCTTCTGATCTATGTCTCTAGTTGGAAGAGAACTGGTTAAGATTACCTAAGCACCACAGGTTATATTGATCTGCAGAACAAGAGGTAATTACTATGTGGTTGGACCTTTTAAAATATACCACTGTTGGACTTTCAGTATTAATAGTGTTAATATCTGAGCCAAGATTATATTCCTGTGCCCCCTTTATTTTTTTTCTTTTCCTTTTAGAGGTTCACAGTTGCAAAGTAAATCTAACTAAAATTAACCTGCCTTCTCTTCTGATAGAATTTTTACCGCGATTGCATATGGAGCTATGGCCATTGGAGAAACACTTGTTTGGGCACCTCAACATTCCAAAGCCAAATCAGGGGCTGCACATCTGTTTGCTTTGTTGGAAAAGAAGCCAACCATAGACAGCTACAGTCAAAAAGGGAAAAAACCAGTAAGCATAACTATGATTTTAGAAAAATATCTATTGTAAATTGTACATATACATTCTTTGTAAATTGAGACTTAAATGAAGACATTATTTGATAACTTTGCTAACGATACTATTGTAATAACATAAAGAATTCATTATATAAGGTAGTTATGATTACAAATGGAAATAG
>NW_006408524.1:33002592-33003688 GCF_000296735.1 Chrysochloris asiatica | reverse complement strand
CTGGTAGTTTCGAACCGCTGACCTTAAGGTTCGCAGCCCGATTCGTAACCACTACGCTACCAGAGCTCCTATATATAAATGTTTATATCTAAAAGGTGCTGTTATTTCATCTATTTGCTGATGTCATGAAAATGTCATTGAACAAAGAACTGTTTTCTATATTGCACTTAATTTAAATAGCAAAATTTTAGTTTTGAATCGAGATTTACATTAGGACATTTTTACTTATTCTATGATAATATATGCAATGTAAGTCATGTCTTGCTGCTTCAGACACCATTTTTCATGGGAAATAAATCTGCAACCAGAAAGAGAAAAAGGGAAATACGTTTATTATATTGATCCTCACACACATACAGACACAAAAATTTAGTCACAAACACTAAGCTTGGAAATATTTAAAAAGAAATAATAAGGGGATTGTATAGTATCAAAACAAACCTCTCAATAATACACTAAATAATATCCAGTTTTAAGATCTTTCTAGACATTTTTAAATTAAAAGGAAAAATAACCATTAGGTAATATAAAATTTTCTATTAAAATTATTTCCCTCTAGAATTTTAATGGTATAATTATATTTGTTTAAACTAATATGTATGATCACTAGAGCTATATCATTACAAAATGGAGTGTCCAATGTTGGTGACATACATAAAAAACTCTAGATGAGAATGCTCAGATATGCATCATAAGCAAAACAAGATTTCATACTTTTCTTTTTGAATGTAAAGAACATAAAAAGCAACTTATTTGTTTGAATCTTGTGACTTAAGTGTATAATAGTATTCCTATTCTTATTTCTTTCTGAGTATTGTGATAGAGGAATTGAATGCCTCTTGATACATGTCCTTATATAATGTATGTCTTTATATAATCATAGTATATAAAAATGTTTCTTATTAAGATGATAAAATTAACCTAATCGCTATTTAATATGCAAATGCTCCTTAAAACCATGCTCTATGATTTTAAAGCACTCCTGGTGTGGCAGTGTAGGATCAGCACTGGATTATGAACCACAAGGTTGGCAGTTCAAACTCACCAGCTGCTCCTTGGAAACCCTACACAGGGTGGCTATGGGGCAGAACCAACT
>NW_006408524.1:32962666-33002476 GCF_000296735.1 Chrysochloris asiatica | reverse complement strand
TGACTGATATGCAGTAAATGGTTCTCCAGAGATGTATTCTGTGACTAAAATTAAAATGTTTGTAAACAACGTGCCCAGTGTTCCAAAAACGTTCAACGTGTTACAGCCTTCCTAAATCACCCTGCTAAATGCCTTCACGCTCCTTTCACAGGATACATGTGAAGGGAATATAGAATTTCGAGAAGTCTCCTTCTTCTATCCATGCCGCCCCGATGTCCTCGTTCTTCAGGACTTATGCCTCAGTGTCAAGTCAGGGAAGACAGTAGCCTTGGTTGGGAGCAGTGGCTGTGGGAAAAGCACTTCCGGTCAGCTTCTGTTGCGGTTCTATGATCCCCTCAAAGGACAAGTGGTAAGGCCGAGTTTAGGCCCTGTGGTAGTGGTAATGATGGAATTAGCCATCCTCATTAGTTTAGTTTGGGACAAACAGTATATAAAAGTTTTAAAAAATAAAATTCTCTACGCCAGTCCTTAACTAAAAGGTCAAGTAAACAAATCACCAAAAAATAGGACTTGGAGTCAAAATGCAAAAGCCCAGAGAATTTTCAACCACAATGATGGGGAAATTTTTAAACCATGGAATTTACTTAGAATACTGGTATTGCAAGAGGTCTAACGTCCACTTTGCAGCTCACTCTTTATTCTGCTCTAGTTGAAGACAAAAGGAATCACTTTTGCCACCTCCTTAATGCAGGCCTCTTGCTATTTCCACTGGCCACACCATTACCACTAACCTCTCCACAGTTACCAAAACCTTATGCATGATTAAGGGTTATTTGAATCAGCTGCATTAAAATGTACCTCCCAATTTCAAGAAAAAACATCCAAACTATACCTACTCAGAATCCCAAGAATTGTTTTTTCTTACCTGGTGGTGGTGGTGGTGGTGGTGGTGGTGATGTGCCGTGGAGTCGGTTCCAACTCATAGCGACCCTATACAGGGTTTCTGAGGCTGCAAATCTTTATGGGAGCAGAAAGCCTCATCCTTCTCCCACAGAACATCTGGTAGTTTCGAACTGCTGACCGTGAGGTTAGCAGCCCAATTCATAAACACTACGCACCTATTTATTTTGTAATCTGGTTGGCTGTATCTTTTCCCTAACCACAATCAAGAAGTCCTGGTGTAGTGTTGTAGGATAAGCTCTGGACAGCTAACTGCAAGGTTGGTGGTTCAAACCCATCAGCCACACCTTACAAAACCCTATACAGTGTATCTATGAGTTGGAACAGACTTGATGATACTTAGTAACAATGTACAGCAACCTGTGTATCTTCTAGTCCTAAAGTGTTCTTTCCTCAAAATAACTATCAGTCTCGTTAGGACAAAGGCTGTTATATTAGTCCTCATTCTACTGTAATTTACAGTCTCTTCCAAATCACAAACTCTCAAGGAATAGTTGCAAAATGGAGTATTCCAAATGGCTCCCTTGAACTAGCTAAGATTCATCACATAATTTATGCAGATCACAGCATAGCATATGTCCCACTTTGAGCCCTCCAATGGTTTCCTGCCTAAGTTAGAATAAACCACAGTCTAAATTATCAAGCAATGCCCTGTATGGTCTGGCATTGTGTATTCCTGTGTTTAGTGAGGACTGAAGTGTCAGACCATAAAAGGCTTTGGTTAGTGTATTTATTGTTATTGTTATTAACTAGTGTGTTTATTGCTTGCCACTCTCCACTAGCATGTGGTCTGTAGGAGGGGAAGAGTTTTGTCTTATTTTTTCACTATTTCTCCTATGCTGAAGCATCCCCACCACATACGTATAACTCATAGTATACAATGTCCATGTGAATAAAAATGGTGTGGCACTGTAGGATAAGCATTGGACTACAAAGTCAGTTTGAACCAAAAAGTCAGCAGTTCAAACTCAGCAGCAATTCCTCGGAAACCCTATACAGGGTCACTATGAGTCAGAACGGACAAGATGGCACTTCACAACAACAATGACAGTCTAAGGAAGACCAAAGGAAAGTTGATACATTTGACGTGTTGGCCAACAATATTGAATATATCATGGACTTCCAGAAGAACAAGCAAATTTATCTAGGAAGAAATACAGCCAGAATTCTCCTTAGAAGCGAGGATAGCAAGACTTCATCTTATAAACTTTGGGCATGTTATTAGGAGAGGCTACTATCTGAAAAAGGACATAAAGTAAGAGCAAAATAGAGGAAGACCCTTTAACAGGAATGAGTGACACAGTGGCCGCCACAATGAGCCCAAACATAGCAGTGATTATGAAAATGGCACGGGGCCAGGCAGTATTCTGTTCTGTGTACATAGTGTCACTATGGGTCAGAACCATCTTGATGGCACCTCCCAGAAACAACAATGAGCAGAATGGCATATTTCTACATGTGGACTGATGGAACCATCTACTAGGGGACTTCCAAAAATTCATGGAAAAAATAGAATCAAAATATAATGGGATTTTTCCATGAATTTTTTGAAGCACCCTCATATAACTTACTTTCTATGTGGGCTTACATACAGTGGAGAAGGTGACTAATCTTTTTCCATCTGATTTTGGATCAGGTCAGCAAGCTTTACTATAGAACATGTGGTCATTCCTAGAAAAATCAGGTAGGGTTAGGAGTCAGCATGCTAGTCAGCTAAAGATTGTTTGCTTCTAGACAATAGATGATTTATGAGCCTTCCTTGGGGAACATGACATTTTGAAATAGCTTGAATTCCTAACTTTCCTATTATGATTTATGTATGTTTGAGTATGAAATCATGACAGTAGACCGTAACCCGATACAGTTGTCGGATCTTAACATACCATCTTCAATTCTGCTTTTGACAGCTCTTTGATGGTGTGGATGCAAAGGATTTGAACGTACAGTGGCTGCGTTCCCAAATAGCAATTGTTTCTCAGGAGCCGGTACTCTTCAACTGCAGCATTGCTGAGAACATTGCCTACGGTGATACCAGCCGTGTTGTGCCCCTGGATGAGATAAAAGAAGCAGCAAATGCAGCAAATATCCACTCCTTTATTGACTCTCTCCCCGAGGTGAGAACATGTCTGAAATGCTAAATTACAAAGCTTTCAAGAGTAGCTACAGAGCGTCAGTGGCTGTTTTTATGTACTTCTCGGATGGTTGGATTTATTAATTGCCGGTATCTAACTTTGAGAACAAAATTGAACATTTCTGTGTGATTATCTTTTTCGAACATCAAGACTAAAATGGTATTATTGTTCACTGGATTAACATTTATGCATAGATTCTTCACCGTTACTCGTGTTCATACCACCATCATCCTCCTCCGGACCAC
The DNA here is from genome assembly GCF_000296735.1 of Chrysochloris asiatica. NCBI lineage: Eukaryota > Metazoa > Chordata > Mammalia > Afrosoricida > Chrysochloridae > Chrysochloris > Chrysochloris asiatica. Next base: position 32,999,199 of record NW_006408524.1, on the reverse strand, counting down.
TACAGTAGGCCTCTTATTCTGTCTTCCTACTTCCATTCTTCCTGCTTTATAATTCTTCTTCCTCACAACGACCAAAAAGATCGTTGAAAAATAAACAAAGTAGAAGTAGCCCCTCTTTCCTCCCTTTCCAGGTTTGGTTCCCCCCTTTTCTTCCCTCTCCTCCCCCTCTCCCCCAAACCCCTCCCCTTTCCCGCCATTCTTCCCCCCCACACACACCAGCACTCCTGCCCTGGGACCCGGGGAAACCCCTGCCAGAAGAGCCGCCAGAAGCACGCCACCTAGCAGCTGGGGTCCAGGCCGCGGGCGGAGACGGCACTCCCCAGGCATGAGACTTGTTTCTTATATGTGATGCCATTCCAGCACTGGACTCATGGACACTGAGCATTTATTCAGGAGTCCATAGAAGCTATTGTGTTCTATTGAAGATGTCTAACAGTAACACTATTCAAGAGACCCTGGAAATAATGAAAGAATCAGAAAAAAAAAACACAAAAAACTGGTGGCAGAATCTGTAAGCAAAATCAAGTTTATATCTAAGGCTCCAAGTCAGGAAGTAATTGAGAAAGAAGGTGAAGATACTAATTTGCGCCAGGAAACACAGAGGCGGACATCCAACCATGGTCATGCCAAGTCTAAATGAGCCAAGTCTTAACTCCAAGCTGAAGTTGGTGTGCAGCCTGGGGGTGTGTGAGGAGTCCTCCGCCCCATTTGTTGAAGGGCCACTGCAAACCCAGGATATAATTCAACTGCATATCAGTTGCCCCTCTGTCAAGGAAGAGGGAAAGTCTACAAAACATGTCTCTGAAAAGGAAGACAAGGACAAAAATAAAGAAATGATCCCAAGGAAGATGCTGTCCAAAGACTGCAGCCAAAAGTATACGGACTCCACTGGAATAGACCTACGTGAATTTCTTGTAAATACACTGAAAAAGAACCCAAGGGATGGAATGATGCTACTAAAATTAGAACAGGAGATTCTGAACTTTATTAATGACAATAACCAGTTAAAGAAGTTCCCTCAGATGACCTCATATCACCGGATGCTATTACATCCGGTAGCTGCCTATTTGGGGCTGGATCACAACGATGATCCAACTGGAAAAGCTGTCATCATCAACAAAACCAGTAACATGAGAATTCCTGAACAGAGATTCTCAGAACATATGAAGGATGAGAAGAATACAGAGATTTCAACAGAGATTCATTCTCAACAGAGATGATGCCAGTATGGATGGAGATGATAAGCAGACTGGCCAGAACGGATATCTAAATGACCTCAGGGGGAACCGTGAGGGGCTGAGCCCACCTCAAGTAGTCACCAGAGCAGCACAGACAGCAGACTCAAATCCCTGGAGCCATGGCTCTGGGGCAGCACAGACTCTGATGGCTCTGTCCAAAGCATGAGAACCCGTCACCAAAGCCAGCAGCTTCAGTGGAATTTCTATCTTCACCCTGGGCGACAGCCTTGGCAGCAGTAAAGGTGGCAGGGCAGGAAGGATCTCCAGGCCAGGTATGGCACTAGGTGCCCCAAAAGTGTGCAACCAGGTCACCACATCCCAGTCTGTCCGGGGCCTTCTCCCTTGTACTGCCCAATGGTAGCAGCAGCTTCTACTCTCCCATCCACGCTTCAGCAACAGCCGCCACAGTATTCAGGAGTGTCACCTTCTGGACCAGGTGTGGTGGTCATGCAGCTTAATGACCCCAGAATCCATCCATGGTCTGGTGGAGTCACTGTAAATATTACAGTGTGGACCCGCGGGGACAGAACCTGTACAATCCTGAAAGTAACCTCCAGGCCAACACCTGTACCATCTCCTACCCAGTCCCTAGCTACCATCTCCTGTCATGAGCCTCAGCAACATCTGCACAGGACTCAGTCCCCTGCCTGTCCCGTCCCCACACAGGGTGACTGGCACTACTCCCTTACTGGGCCAGCCATTACAGTACAATCTGTCCATCTGCCCTCCCTTGCTTCATGGCCAGTCGACTTACACAGTGCATCCGGGACAGAGTGGATTGAAGCATGGAAACTGGGGTAAGAGACAAGCACTTAAATCTGCCTCTACTGACTTGGGGACTGCAGATGTTTTCCTGGGGCAGGTGCTGGAGGTGACAGATCTCCCCAAGGGCATCACCCATACCAAAGCTGACAAACTCTTCACTCAGCTCTCCATGTCTGGCGCCAAGATCCAGTGGCTCAAGGATACTCAGGGGCTGCCTGGTGAGGGCAAGGGGGACAATAGTGGGACTGCTGAGAACTGCCACCACACAGACCTCCTTGCTGCCTTGTACACCATCATGGCCAGATTCCCCAGGCCCCTGGCTGCCCAGAATGCCTCCCTTCACCTCAACAACTCTTGAGAGTCGCTTCAAACTTCAAGTGGCCAAAAAGAACTATGATCTGAGGATTCTGGAGCGAGCCAGCTCCCAATGAGTGAAGGAGAGAAAGGAACAGCATAGAAGGGGTGTGGACAGGGTAGAGTAGGTCCAGACAGATATCAGACAGAGGCAGAAAGTAGGGAGGCAGATGCTAAACTGGAGCCTAAGACCGGAGGGACAAAGATGGAAACAGACTGGCCCTCGCTACCTCGCTCCCCTGCCCTGGCCCTGGTTGGCTCTTTCTCCCCTCTCCTTCCCATGCTCTTCTATCATTTTTTATTTCTCCTCCCACCATGAAATTAATTTCTTTAGTATTTTTTTTGACCAGGTAGAATTAGGAGGGTCCCACACTCCCCTATTCTATTTCCTTACCATCCTAAGCTCCCTTTTCTTTTTTGGTCTTTATAAATATATTTATATGAACAGAATTAAGAAAAACTAAATTGATTTTCCTTTCCTCTCACTTCCTCCATCTGGTCTCCCCAAACCCCACAAAGGTTTGATCCACAAAGGCATTGATTCAAACCCACCAGCCACTTGGGCCTCTGCCCACCCCCAGAACACTTGTATATTGTTTGTTTGAGGTTCATGCCTCAGTAACAGACACAGTATTTAATTGCACATACAAATGTTTGCTGGGTATATTTACTGTAAATTTTATTTAATTTGGGTATTTTTTGTTAGTTTGGAGGGATGTTTGGGGGGAGGTTGGTTTTGTTTTTAAATATAAAAAATCTTTGGTCACTGAAAAAAACAAAATAAACAAAGTAGCTCATATCCCTCCTCTGCTTAAAACTTGGTAGTGCAGACTCTCTGAGAAAACACACTAGACTGGATCCCCTGTGTCCCCATAAGTATCACAGTGTCAGCTTTCAGTCAAGACATACCATGGCTTTGTGACTTGCACTTTTAATACTGGAGCCATCTTAAAACTCCTGGAGGGCCAGCAGGGATCCTCCAAAATGTAGTTGATTCAGGATTAGAGTCTTTCCGGGATCTAAGGGAAACTCTACACAGGGTTGATATGAGTTGGAACTGACTTGATGGCACTTAACAACAACAATAACAATGTGCTTTTAGGTTCCCCACTACTTTTAGAGGGAACCATTACCCTGTGAGTGTCCCATAAAAGAAGTGATTTCAGGTCACTTCTAATCCCAGGGTACACCAGAAAATAGATTAACAGTTTCAATTTAAACAGTCAAGTATGGAACTTCAGTTCAAGTATATCTGCAAATGTTTTCAGATCTCTATTGACTAAGGAGTCCTGGCATGGCACTGGACCACAAGACAGGACCACAAAGGCATTGTTTCAAACCCACCAGCCACTTCTCGGAACACTACACAGAATCTCTCTGAGTCAGAACTGACTCAACGTCACTTAACAACAACATTGACTAAGGAGTGACCTCTGGTAGCATAGCGGGTTATGCATTGAAATGCTAACTGCTAGATCAGCAGTTCCAATCTACCAGCCAGTCGCTCTGAGGGAGAAAGATGAGGCTTTCTGACTTCCATAAAGATTTACAGCATCAGAAACCCTACACAGGTTCGCTATGAGTGGAAATGGACTTGATGGCATGCAACCACCACCATTGACTCAGGAGCCCTGGTGGTGCGTGGCTACTAATGGAAATAATTTGGTGGTTTGTAAACCACCAGAAGCTCCATAGGGGAGATGTAGCAGTCTGCTACCATAGAAATTACCGCCTTAAAAACAACGCTACTCTATAGGGTCACTGTAAATCAGAATTGAATTGGTAGCAATAGGCTTGGAGTTTTTTGGTTTCTTAACATATGACATAATTTTCTTTATAATCTGGTCTGCTGGGGAAACAGTAAAATTTAATTTTCAGCCAATTCATTCTTCAAACTTACATCATTCTGTAATCCAGAGAAAGTCAAGAAATGCAAAGTGATCTCTAAGCTAGTTTTGGATCTTCTTCAGCAACTCTGAAAGAATCCATGTATAACTGAAGTTAGAATGACAGAAATGACTACAGGAAGTCCATTATCATCCCCACCAGTTCCCTCCAATTTTTGGTGTAAACTTGTATGCTCTAATTTGGGTGGGTACTCAGTAGGAAGTGGAAATGAATGCAGTTTTATCTGATTGCCCTGCCTTATAATTCTGAATTTAATGAAATGTATTTTAGAAGGAAGAGACCCAGCCTATTAGCAGTCCCATAGAAATTTGCAGAGGAAATAACAAAAGTCTGTTTTCTTTAGAAAAGTTACATTTTATCAGGCTTTAGCAATTCAGGCAGTCATAAAGCAAGCAACTGTACATTTTAGGTTGAAAAGCCAACTTGGAGATGGGGAAATAGACACATTTGTCATAAGATTATACCGTAGGTTCTGGTAGCACTCAGCCCAATGGCACCTCCTGAAGACATCAGGCATAGAGAGAAAGGCAGTTAACTGCGTCTTCTCCACGGTACTAGAATGACCAGAATTAGGATCATGTGCTATGTCTTCTCAGTGCTGTATCTAGGTAGCCACCTTTAGAAGGCTATACACCTGGACTTGCTTTCTCAATGGAGCTAATTTGCCCACACATTCTTGACTGGGTACCAACAACGTATAATGGTCAGGCAACAGGCAATGATTTCTAGGAAGCAGTGCAATACCTTGGAGAGAAGCAGAGCCAAGGACGCCATCTAGAAAGCAAGCAAAGGTCTGCTTAAACCCTTGGACTACCCAATCATGATTTAAGGGGCAACAATCACTTCAGCATATGTGTGAAATGCCTCTCACTGATCCATACATGAAATCACTGGAGAAGGCGGCAGTGTTAGTAAATCCGGGAACTGTGGAGCCACTGTGGCCTGAAAAGATGACTGTTAAGTGCTGTTGAGTCAGTTCTGACTCATAGCAACCCTTCATAGTTTTCCAAGGAGCGGCTGGTGGGATTGAACCATCAACCTTGTGGTTAGGAGTCCATTGCTGATCCTACAATGGCATACCAGGACTCTGAAAAGATGACTGGACTGTCTCAAGATGCAGGTCTAACTTGCTGCCGGGAGAAGATTGCACCATTGAGAATAGCATCCCAGTATGTCACCTGATGCCTTCCTTATTGTTTTGAAATGCCTTAAATAGTTCTGATCTATTAATAGTAAGCAATATAACTTAATGGTAGTGGATTTATATACTGAAATGATTTTTGCCAATTTTTTAAAAATTTGTACTTTTTAATTGGAATAATTTCTTTGTAGAAACATAATGCCAAAGGTCTCTGTGATCAGACTCGCTGTGTAAACGAGATGGTAGAGTATTTACTGCTGGTTAAGCATTTGTTTGCAACAAAGCTCAGGAAAGATTTCAACACTTGTTGGGACACAAATTTTCAAGAGTAGCACGATTTGAAATATTTAGATGGTTCTCGCCCACAGTTGCCATGCTAATTTAAATAACCAAGACTTGCTTTCTTAATTGCATGTTCCTGTAATAGAAATACAACACACAAGTTGGGCTGAAAGGAGTACAGCTTTCTGGTGGCCAAAAACAAAGAATAGCTATTGCTAGGGCTCTTCTTCGAAAACCAAAAATTTTATTGTTGGATGAGGCCACTTCAGCCCTTGACAACGAGAGTGAAAAGGTAAGATCCTCTTCTTTCATTTTTCAACATCATACCAAATAGAAGAGTACAGTTTCATGGACCAACCAAAGTCAATTTGGAGAGAGAACGAGAAAGAATTTTGGTCATAAGTCACCAGCCTTGTTAAGAGGATGGTGAGGAGGCGGGAGAGAGTTAGAACAGAAGGCACCTCATGTTCTGGAAAGATTTTCCTACTTGAATGTGTCTCAGTATCAAAAGGGGACCACCAGGACTCCTTGACTAGCAGTGTAGTATTATTGGTCATTAGCGTAGTGGTTACGAATTGAGCTGCGAACCTTAAGGTCAGCGGTTCGAAACTACCAGCTGCTCCGCGGGAGAAAGATGAGGCTTTCTACTCCCGTAAAGATTTACACCCTCGTAAACCCTATACAGAGTCGCTATGGGTCGGAACCGACTCAATGGCACATAACAACAACAACAACATTATTGGTCATATGACATGGATGTTGGAACTTCAGTTTACTCATCAGAAAAAAAAAAAAAAAAATCCCTTCACCTTACAGAGTTACTGCAATGATTTAAATAAGATATCTATCCTTGGAGCATTTTATATATTCAACAAAAACTGGATTTCACACTCCACTACATATCATATATCCGGTGTTATAACCTCATTGTTAGCTGAGGTGTGAGTCAGGATACTTTTACAGACCTCCTACCAAAAAATGAAAAAGAAGAGAAGAGAAAGAAAGAGCAAATGAGGTAAATAATAAATCAGACATTTTTCTTAGATGTGAAAATATTCCTTTCTGATTTTGAGTTTGGAACCTGTTAATTACCACACTTTTTATACAACCAATCCATTTTATTCATTGTTACAGCAGCTTTTCTGATGAGAAATCTTTAACTGATGTCTCCAGAATTCTATTTTCTAGATGACTGTTGAAGGAGCTCTGGTAGCGTAGTGGTTACAAGTTGGGTTGCTAACCTCAAGGTCATAAGTTCGAAACTACCAGCTGTTCTGCAGGAGAAAGGTGAGGTTTCTGCTCCCATAAAGATTTACAGCCTTGGGAACCCTATACATGGTTGCTATGAGTCAGAACCAGCTCCATGTCACACTACCAACAGATGATTGTTGAATGCCATGGATAGTTCACAAAGTAGGATAGTTTGCTTGGGGATAAGCACATAAAACACAGATTTCTTTTAAGATAACCTTGATTCCTTTGGTTTAGTCATGCTAGGTAAGGTGGAGGGTTAGAGAAAAAGAGGAAGACCCCCAACGAGATGGATCAGCCAGGTGGCATCATTGATGGCGTCAAGTGTGGTGGCAGTAGTGAGGTTGGCCCAGGACCGGACATTGTTTCGTTCTGCTGTACATGGGGTCGCTATGAGTCGGTTCTGACTCAGTGGCACCTGACAACAACATCAGCATCTAACGGAGTACTGGTTGCCTTCTGGGTGATGAGTTGGGCTGCTAACTGCAAAGTCAGCAGTTTGAATCTATCAGTTTCTCCTAGGGAGAAAGATGAGGCCTTCTGCTCCAGTAAAGATTTACAGCCTCAGAAATGCTATACAGGGTCGTCATGATTTGGAACTGACTCCAGTGCATATAACTACCACCATTAGCACCCAAGAAGTCCAGGTGTGGCCCTGTAAGATGAGTATTGGACTGCTAACCACAAGGTCGGCAGTTCAAACTTACCAGCTACTCCTCAGGAACCCTATACAGGTTCCCTAAGGTAGTAACTGGCTTAACAACACGTAACAGCAACAGCAACAATCAGCATCTAATTAGAGCTTTGCTCAGGTCTTCCTTTCTTCCAGGTGGTACAGCATGCCCTGAATAAAGTGAGGAGAGGGCGGACGTGCCTAATGGTGGCTCACAGACTTTCCACAATACAGAATGCAGACTTGATCGTGGTTCTGCACAATGGAAAAATCAAGGAACAGGGAACTCATCAAGAGCTGCTGAGAAATCGAGACGTGTACTTTAAGTTAGTGAACGCACAGTCAATGCAGTGACGGCATGGAAAGTTAGGTTAGCAAATGTTTTGATCCTGGTGTAAAGCCAACAAAGTACTTAGTAATTATTTGGCCTGCTTTGATCTGTTGTTAATGCATGTATCAATTCCTAGGGTGGTACTCCTCAAGTACAGACATAGAACATTAAAGGAAACAGTTCATTAAACTCAGGTGTGCAAGAGAATGCTTATATCCCTCACTTTATAGAAATGTTGTAGCACATTGTTTGCAAAGCAATTTTCTGAAAGTAGACTTACTTTCCCATTAACTTCCACTGTAAAATTGAGAAAATATAGCCAGTTAACTAAGTTGAATGGTGAGAATGGTTTGTATCATTGAAGGGAGAAACTTTGGAACTTCCAAGACTTTGTGGCATATATTCAAATACTTTGTGCTAATCTCTTTTCTCCAGACCAGAGGAATTTCTCTCTCTTATAAACAGATATCCTCATTGTGATATGAAATTTCAGCCAGAATTGTGTAAGTGAAGCATCTGAATGGTCCACCCTGAAGATCCCATTATTCCAGGTTTTAGGTAAAGTAAAGCAGAAACCTACCCGCACGTATATCAGCACATATAATACTTATTTACAGAAAATAAGAAGTTATTTTATTGTGGGTGAATAATTTAAAATGTCTTTCTCTAGTACTATTCTTCAATCAAATAATTTGTTTAAATTCTATACATACTTCATTTTATGTCATTATGTATGATTCAAAAGTCCTGTGTAACTAACAAAATTAATAAAATGAGTCATGTTTTCTACTTGCCTAAATATGCTATTATATCTACTGATGCTGTCGCTATTCTTATTGCATTATTCTTTCATTTATAGTGATATCTACATCCAATCTCTCTAAAGTGCTTTCTGGCAATAATCTATATAATATTGTAGGGAAATAGTAACCATTTATATATGATACCACTTTTTAATACAAATTAAAAATAGGATTGGATGTATAACCAGATGAATGTTTTGCTGTGCATGGACATACAGCTCTTGGTAGGATCTCTTTCCAAAGTAGAATGGGCAATAAGAAAAGGGCAGTAGGATTCAGATACCCTTAAGAGCCTGTAAGGAGAAGCTCAAGCTCCAATTCTGTAATCCCGTCCAGGTTAGCAAGTCCCTGCAATGGCTACTTACTCCTTGAACCTACCAACTTGCCACATGTGTCCTGACTATGCCTAACACTGTAGGTTGTACCTCCAGATGTCAGTAAAACAGTTCCTTTCTAATTAATAATTGCACCTTATTTTTATTCACTTTTTATTAAAATAAAATAAAAAAGTTCAAGGATGCCCACATGTGCCATTCTCTTAAATTACACCACTGCCTGCATGAGACCAAACAACCATACTGAGACTTGGGGTCTTAAACAGCTTAGTAAGACCTGCAGGGTTAGCATTTGATGAAGGCAGAAAGTAAAGAGACCAGCTGCTTTTTAGGGACTGCTGCAATTTAAAAGTTTAGAATCGCTAGGCTGTTTTTTTTAAAAACACAGGTATGTGCCATCCAGTGGCCATGTGGCAATAAGATCTGACCACATATACATCTCTGGAACTTTCTTGAATGGGTGCCACGAAGCAGGGCCAGCATCCAGTTTGCAGTTCTAGGGGAAGCGGCTGTCACTGTCACGTGCCCCGCTTGGCTGCTCTGCAGCCTTCAGAGCTGCTATAGAACTTCTAATTCTGACCAGATTCCCCAGGGCTTCTTGGAGGCTCTGGAAGCTAAAGGACAACTGAAGTAGCTTGCATGGAGTTACTGATACACATGCATTAAATACATACAAACATACACTACATAATGAGCTGTTCATACAACATCCAAGTCACATAACATTCAGTTTCACAGAACACACTGTGGGCATTACATAACTCATACCTGTATATCCGTTTAATTAAAACAATGGTTTTAATGGAATTAAGACTCCTTGTTCCAGAAACAACTCCAGTAGAATTATATACTTCAATGAAAAACAAAAATATTTTTAATATTCTTTTCAAAATGAAAATGTGTATACACAGCTTATCAGTTGTATTACTCTGATGTTTTAATATCGAGATATTTTCTTCAAGAAGATTACTTTCTGCAACTGAAAAACAAGCTACATCAGGAATTAAGATTTTGATTTTTAAAAAAGAAAAATGAAACAGTATTTTAGCAGATTTAAATCTGGGTTTTAAATTTTGAATCACTATTAAAGATCTTACAAGTTTATTTTTAAGTATCATCCATTGAGGTGTATAGTTCACAGCTGTCTATTTATTTAAGGAGCTGAGCAATAAATACCAGATTCTTCAGGGTGCCAAATCAGTGCATTTAAGGTGCATTCTCTTTATCTTTTGTTGCTGTAGTTAGCTGCCATCAAGTTAGCCCCAACACATGGAACCCATGAACAATGAAAGCACATTGTCTGGACCCATCCCCATGATAGATTGCAGATCGGTCCATTGTGGTCCACAGGGTTTTTATTAGCTGATTTTCAAAAGTGGATACCCAGACCTTTCTTCCTCAGCCATCTTAGTCTGACAGCTCTGCTGAATCCTGTTCAGCAACAGCAACATGCAAGCCTTCATTGACAGATGGATGGGGGCTATGCACGAGATTCATTAGCCCAGAATGAAACCTGGGTCTCTTACATGGAATTCTACCACTGAACTATCGATACGCTCAGGTAATCATGTTGTTGTTGTTGAGTGCCATTGAGTCATTTCTGTGTCATAGCAACCCTCTCTAGGATTTCTGAGGAGTGACTAGTGAGTTTGAACCACTGACCTTGCAGTTTAAACAGACCTTGCAATCCAATGCTTATCCCCCACAAGCATCACACCAAGACTCCCAGATAATGATGGACTCCTCTTTTTAAATTGTGTCTCATTCTTCCTGTCTCTTCTCTTATAACTATATCCAAGCTCCATGGTAGAAGGAAAGCAAAGAATAAGGGCTCTCAGACAAGTCTGAGTTGAGGCCAGTATGAATTATGATCGGCAGAAATCAGTATTTCCCTTAAACCATGAAGTCCTTGGGAGTTAGGAAATATGTCTTAATGTAAAGTCTTGAGATACATTAGCCATATTTAAAGAAATTTTGTTGTCAAGTGCCCTCAAGTTGGTTCTGACTCATAGCGACCCTGTATAGGGTTTCCGAGGAGTGGCTGGTGAGTTTGAACTGCCGATCTTGCCAATTCAAAGGTCCAGTGCTTATCCTATAGCACCACACCAGGGCTCTTGGCAATGAAAATTCAAGTACCAAATTGTTTCAAAATTAAATAAGTCAATTATGTTATTGTTGTTATTAAGTTGTGGGATAAGTTGTTAAGTATATAGGATTTCCAAGAAGCAGATGGTGAGTTTGAACCACCAACCTTGCAATTCAAACGACCTTCCAATCAAGTTATCTTACACCAGAACTCCAAGCCAATTATACAATGAGATAAAAGTTAGCAGGAGTGGCATAAATATAGAAATAGAAAGTTCTTAGGTACTTAAGCTTGCATAGAATAAAAGCAAAACTATCCATTGGGTTGCCAAAGACTGAAAATGCTTATGACAAGGAGATGGTAATATATGATTGGTGAAGCCAAAGCCATTCACAGCCCACCAAATCTTCCTAGTAAATGTGTGTTACTCATTTTAGTGTCAATAATGCACACTTTCTGTATCTGTCTTTTCAAATGAAATCGTCTGTGTATGCACTGACAGTTCCGTGGTAGAATTTCTCCCTTCTATGCAAGACACCCTGTACAGGGTCGCTACGAGTCAGAACCTACTTCACGTCACTTAACAACAACCCTGCAGGATGTGCAGGTTCAATTCACAGCCAAACAATCTCAAGGACAGGCACCACTCAGTTTTCCTTGGAGGCTTGTGTGTCGCTATGGTGCTGAATAGGTTTCAGCGGAGCTTCTGAACTAAGATGTCCGATCTAAGATGTCTCGTGAACTACTTCTGAAAATCAGCCAATGAAAACGCTATGAAGCGCAACAGTCCAATTCCCAACCAATCATGAGGATGGCACAGGATTGGACAGCTTTTTGTTCTGTTCTCTCGTACATGGGGTCACCATGAGTCAGGGGCTGACTCAACCACACTAACAACCATCACAGCAAAAATACTTGGCCTAGGAAATCCCAAATACAGTGAAGGCAGCTATCCAGAGAGACCAGGACCATCCCACGAATGTTAGCGTGTTACAGCATCCCATAGCCACGACACAATCTTATCCTTGAACCACCTTTCCTAAGAAAAAGGCTGGTCAGAGCATCTCAAAAATAATTGAAACATCAGTGAAGATACTATAGGGCTACAGTCAGATAGAAATAAGTATTTTAACAAGATTAAAGTATGCCACTGATGTTAGTAGGGAAAGAAAAAAAAAAGCAACCATGTCACATCACGCCTGTTTTATAACCCAACAAGCATACTTTATATCTTGCCACTCCTTAAAATAAGCTGTGGTGTGGTCTACTGTTACGTCAATTTAGGCCAGAGCTAATAACCTGGTTTTCAGCCTACTCCATATCCATGTAATAGTACACATCGAATTGTCTTGCAAGTGAACTATTCTGTGAACTGATGTCATCAGTTAGTGTCAATCTATGGTGTCCATTGTTGTTTGGGCTCTGAGCTCTAATTCAAGACGATTTTATGAAATGGAATCACAGATTGATAGAAGTTTTCACTCAAAAGAACTAGAAAAATTAGAAGTGGAAAGAATGATGATAGAGATTTCCAGCCTTTGCTTGTTTCTCTACCAATAGTAACAATTGTTAGAATTTGGAAAGCGTATTTAAAAGCCACACTTAAGAAGAAATGCATGGATCACTCAAATGTCTCTGTATAGTACCTCAAGTAACACAGTTAGTCACCGTTCAGTAAAATCACATTGATTAAAGTCCTGGTATGGTGCTTGACCACAAGGTTAGTGGTTCAAACTCACCAGCCGCTCCTCAGAAACCCTATACAGTATCGCTATGAGTCGGAACCAACTCAACAGCACTTAAAAACAATAAAGCCTGTATTTCCTATTGCTGCTGTAACAAATTACCACAAATCTATGCTTAAAACAACACAAATTTTGTTATTTTACAATTCTGGAAGTCAGAAGTTCTAATCAGTCTCAGTGAGCTAAATTTTCCCTCTAAGATGGAAACCTATTTTTTTTTCCCTAAAATGGAATGAGTTCTAGGCATTGTTCACATAAAAAACAACTTGCTGTTTCCCTCCTCCTTACACTATAGAAATGCAGAGGTTCATAGTTAGCTTTAGTTAACATGCTGTTGTGAGGCTGGATTTTGCCTACCCACTCACATGCTGAGGGAAAAAAAATCGCATACACAACCCAATTACAAGTTGGAAGGATTAGAAATGCAGCTGCTCTAGCAAAAACACATTTCTCCCACAACTCTTCAGTCTCCCCTACCTACAGACACACACACACACAAATGTAGGGGGAGATTGTTGTTGTTAAGTGCCGTAGAGTCGGATCCGACCCACAGGGACCCTATACAGGGTTTCAGAGGAGCTACTGGTGAGCTTGAATCGCCAACCTTGCAGTTCAAACGGCTTTGCAGTCTGGCGCATTAATCCACAGTGCCACACCAGGGGGAGATTAGACCCTGGTATTTCCACAGATTGCCCCTCACTGTTGAATCATGCCTGCTATCTTTGTATTCAGGATGTTTATCATAACTCTTTTGTTCCATTTAAAATCCACTTGCCGATTCAATGCATCACTCCTCTGTTTAGTTAAGATAAAGAAGATCTTGATAGCTATATCTTAAAATACCCAAGACAGATTCACAACTACTGTAATGGAGAACAGCAGAAATATACTCATTGGATGAAATGTTGACTGAGGTCAAGTCATCAGAAGTGATTTCGGTATGCTTAAAGATGCTGACATTCCTATCAGCATAATATGAGATAACTTACCAAAAGTTGCAAAATAAAACTTTCAAAGTAGTGAAATGTGTTTTCACTGTTTTTGCTAACGATGGACTCTAAAACTCGATACGTTTCCATATATTGACAGAATTCCTTAGGACAATCTATACAAAGTGAAAGAATTTGGTGCAATCACAAGTGAATGAGATCACAATTGGGAGGGATGGCACAAACCTCAGAAACTTTTGATCACAAACTTCTGAAGTACAAGGGACAAACCCCACAGTTTGTATGTTATGTCTTCTATTCGGTCTTAGGTTGCTTCTTCAGTGAGAGCTGGTATCTTCCTGAAAGCTCCAGGCTTTCTCCATGTTAATTTTCTGAAGGTAGATTATCGGGCCAAAGATAAAGACACTTTCTTTGATTTGCTCACATAACATTATTCTAAAGTTTGTATCACTTAAGTACTGCAGATCAACTAGAGACCTAACAGCTTACCTCTGGCTTTCCATCTAGAGCCCACAGACAGACATCAGAGATGGGTCAAGACAAACATATTGTCAGAAAAGGACACGGCTTACTTTTAAGTCCCAAAGGGGTTTGTGAACCAAAAACAGTTTGAGAAAGCACTGTTCTAGACAAAAGTTCAAAGCCTGTGTCCAAACCCAGCATTTTACATAGAGAATTCATGCTTAAGATTTTCAAATTGACCATGGGCATGGCATTTAATGGGGTCCAGTAAGAACTCATTATTTCCTCGTTTGCTGTGCAGTTTGAAAATGACGTAGACTCTTGCCTACATTTTTTCAGCCTTTTTTCAGTGGGTTCTGAATTTCCTATATATAATAAAAAGAATAGCTATTAGCTTTCTGAAAGCCTATTTAGCACCATCAGTGAGCTCTTTCAGTTTGTTATGCCCAACAGGATATTTAAATTTACTTCATATTCAAGTAACTTTATTTGTAGACCAATATAATCAACCTCTATCCCCTAATGATATTTTTATTTAAAAAATGTTGTTGCTGTTGTCAAGTGCCATCGAGTTGGTTCCAACCCATAATGACCCTGTATAGGTTTCTAAGGAGCATCTCATGAGCTTGAACCACCGACCTTGCAGTCCAGCGCATTAACCCACAGTGCCACATCAAGAATAGATTGGGTTTAATTCTAATTATACTACACTGACAGACCAAAGTTTACTTAAGTTAATTCAATATTTTGAGCATTAATATATATATAATATATATTAACTATACTGTCTACATATTGTTAAATTTTTAAATAGTTCATTTTTGAGTTATAATGGTAGATGGTGGCATTACTTTTTTTTTTTTTTCAAATGATTAATTTTTCCCTTAAAGAAAGAACATAAGGAATTCTTGACTTTTGTTTTACAATTAGAAGTAAGTTTTCATTTTATGACTGTGATTCATGATCACGCTCTAGGGTTATTTTTAACAACCCAAATAAAGTACTGAACACAAGGAGGCATTCAGTGTTTGTTGATTTGATTTTTATTTCCGAACAAAAGCAGATATATCATTTAAAACACCACTACAAGATAAACTGTCCTCCTGGTGTGGTGCTGTAGGATCAACACTGGACTGTGAACCACAATGTTGGCAGTTCAAACCCACCGGCTGCTCCATAAAAACCCTACACAGGGTCGCTATGAGTCAAATCCAACTCAATAGCACTTAACCACAACAAGATATATTAGGCTGTATCAGAGAAATCAGGCATGTCAAACCTGCTTACCATGTTTTCTTCTTCCCAACAACTCAAGGATTTAAGACTTTTTAGTGGTTGTGGTGAAGCATTTCCTTCAAATGTTGGATATGTCACCTTAGTACTATAAAACTTCATGTTTACTAAACAACAGTTATTGTTGCTAAGCGCCATAGAGACCCTGTATAGCAGAGGTGGGACCATCTGGACCGCAGACCATATAAGACCCATGAAATAATTTTGTCTGGTCCTGCCAAGACAACCGCAGTTGCAGCCATCCCATGGTTGCTAAGTGTCAGTAGAGTCAATTCTGACTCATAGTGACTTGTATAGGGTTTCCAAGGAGCAACTGGTGAGTGTGAACCACTGACCTTGGTGTTTAAACTGACCTTGAGGTCTAGTGCTTATCTAACAGTGCCAACATCTGACTAATTCATTAATGGATTCAGCAAAATATAAAGATCTTAAGTCTTTTTTTTTCCCAAACATATTATAGATTTGTTGCTGCAAAGTTGTTTTTCACTCTCAACCACTTACACATTCTATAAATGCTGCAACAGAAAGAGACAGTGGAGTTTAAGACTCATGTAACACATTGAATTCAATTTGCATTGAGTGTCATGGCATACTGCAAGGTAGTGTCCAATCTTAGTTAGGAAAATCAACTCAGCTTGTGGTGTTATTGTTAAGTGTCGCCGAGTCCTTTTCAACTCCTTGCAACCCTGTATAGGGTTTCTGAGGAGTGGCTGACCTTGTGGTTCCCAGTCAAGTGCTAATCCTACAGTGCCACACCAGGGTTCTAAAACTGACCTTGAGAAATAATAGCAGAAATTAATGTACTCCCCTATCCTTACTCATTATTGTTTTCATGTAGGATTAATAAAATAAAACTGAATTGTGATCTCACTTTAAAGATGCAGAGGGTGGCATGGAGTATCCCCTCCCATAACCAGCACTACTTTCTTCCAGAAAATACTCCCTTGGCCCAAATAATTGGTCTTGCTTGGCCAGCAAGCAGATTCTCTTCTCAAGAAGGTCTTACACATCAAAAAGGAAAATTCACTAAAGGAATAAAAATGGCAAATAAATCTATGGACGAGAACTTCAGAAATCTGGTTTGCAAAATAAAACATTAACTAGATTCACTTCTTCCTTATTAAGTAAACAAAGATGAAGAACAGTGCTGGTGAGATTTAAGGCTAATTCTGTTTGCTGGAGTATAAATGACTTCCTGCAGAGTAAATTGGTCATCTCAATCCCAACCAAACACCAAACCCACTGTCATGTAGTGGATTCCCACTCAGAATAACTTGACAGGGCAGCGTAGAACTGCTCCTCAGGGTCCCCAAGACTGTCAGTCTTTTATGAAAGCTCATGTCCACATCTTTACCTGGGCAACCACTGGTGTGTTCTCCCAACCGCTGACCTTTGGGTCCTCAGCCAAGCATTTTAACCACTCTGCTTCTTGTTGTTAAGTGTGGTCCAAGGAGCCACTGGTGAGTTTGAACAGCCAACTTTGTGGTTCAAACCAACCTTGCAGGCCAGTGCTTATCCTACAGTGCCACCCCAGGTCTCTAGGACTCTTTTAATCTCTACTGAACCCTAAACCACACCTGCTGCCATTGAGTCCATTCAGATGATAGCCACCCTGTGTAGGGTTTTCCAGATTGCAAATCTTTATGGGAGCAGACAGTCTCATTTTTTAAATCCCTTAAAATGTTCTTATCAAATTTCACTCAAACTACAATAAAAGCAAACAAAATGTTCTTATCCCTCAGGAATTCCTTCTTTTTGTAGTATCTTAAGGAAATAACCAGAATCTAGAACCAAGTTATGCAGCAATGTTTTCAATATTGATCATTTGTAGATAACTACATGCTCAGTGTTAGGTGAGTGAACTTTTGATACCTGCATTCTCAGGTATCACATTGAATTTTATAACCATTGAAAATTTTGTTTAGAGAGAATTTTTAATAATAAGGTAAACTAGTGGATAAAATATCATGTTATAATCTTATATGTGTATGTTGTTGTTTCTTGTTAAGTGTCAAAGAGTTGGTTCTGACCCATAGCAACCCTGTGTAGGGTTTCTGAGGAGCGGCTGGTGAGTTTGAGCCACCGACCTATCAGTTCAAACCAACCTTGAAGTTGAGTGCTTATCCTATAACACCACACCAGGACACCTATATATATATGTGTTGTTGTTGTTGTTGTTGTTATGTGCCGTGGAGTCAGTTCCGACTCATAGCGACCCTGTACAGGGTTTCTGTGGCTGTAAATCTTTATGGGAGCAGAAAGCCTCATCTTTCTCCTGCAGAATAGCTGGTAGTTTCGAACTACTGACCCTGAGATTCGCAGTCCAATTCGTAACCACTACACTAGCAGAGCTCCTCATACATATATATGTGTGTAAGGGGGAGAAAAATCACAAAGAAAATGATTCAAAGTAATGACAATAATTCAAAAAGTTTTCCAAAATTGTGCTTCAGAAGTGGGATGGCAGTCATTTGTTTTCCCTGCTTCTGTATAATTCCCTACACTTGTCAGAGTGTCTTTAGTGAGCATTTGATTGTCTTTGAAAAATAAAAGTCCAAATTTTTACTAAAATGGGAAGTTTGGGGATTAAGTGGAAGTAAAATAATCAGAAATGTTTGCACTTTTATGTAAATGTCTCCCTTAGAATTCACAGAGGCAGTGATATTTTTGAAAGATACCTACGAGTCTAAATGAATATCTAATTGGATTAAAAGGGGGTTGGAGCAGGGAAAAAAAGAACCTGAGCAATTTGGGAGGCCTTGTTTACAATTTAATTTTCCAGAAAAGAGCTCCTATGAAGCAGGTTCTCACTGTCAGTTTCCTTAAACTTCTGAGTTTCCTATTGCTTCTGAATCCTTGCTGCATAGCAGTACTGTCCAGTGAAAGCAGAATTTAAGGTGGCGCTGACTTGTGAGTCTGAGTCCTTAATAAGTTCCCTATTTATGGGTAAGAGACCATCTGCTTTGTTATTAATAACTTACCTGATTGTCATCTGTGGCCTTTTAACACTGTTTTTTTTTTTTTTTTTCACCTTCTCTATTTAAACTGTGCAAAGACAAGTTGGAAAAACCTTAGAAGCCAGGCTCTTTCTCCCTCATCCTTATTAGCCTGTTTTGTGTGTAAGCCACACAGCATTATTCTCATTATTTGTGAGGGAAATTAAAAATAATAATTATCAAGAGAGAGAAAATTATTAGAAAAATTAATAGCATAAATGAGCCACAGGAAAGAAAATCATTTAAAACTCATAATATATTGTTTTTTGAAAAAAATGTTATAAATAAATAAGTAAATACTTCTTCTATTTCCTAGAGGAATATTTCTACAGAAGGAAAAAAAAAAGTCCTCCTGAAACAAAAGAACTTTCCACCGTAATCCTTTGAAAGTGAATGTGTGGAACACCTAGCAAGTGACTTTGATAAGCACTTGGCGCTGTAGTTTAAGCACATAGACTCCACAGTTGGTTTGAACTGAAAAGTTGACAGTTCAAATTCACTAGTCACTCCTTGGAAACCCTTTACAGGGTCACTATGAGTCGGAACCAACTCAACAGCATTTAACAACAACAACTTATACATGGGACTCCTCGTGTGGAGCTGTAGGATCAGCATTGAACTACATGGCACAACCGATTCAATGGCACTTAACAACTTAACAACAACTAATACATGATTTGGAAAATGAAATCAGACAGTATTACAACTACTTACCTAGTTGACTACTTGTACATGAATTCTAGATATATAGTATATAGCAGTCTAAGTTTGAGCAATTTGAGAAAGAGCAATTCAAGCAGACAGAGGGTGTAAAACACCAGACGACTAGAATATGCAGGAGAGCAAAACTTTAGTATGGGGCCTCAGCTGCATGGAGATCTTTTTTACAGTATAAATATTAGAAAGAAATGTGGAGATGCAGGCCAATTGTCATTAGAATATCACATTCTTAGAAGCTAGGCAAATGCAGTCTCTTAGTAAAGCCACATTTCAGGGTAGCACTAGGATTCACAATGTGTGAAGGACAGGCCAGAACAAACCCAAACAAACTGAAAAACAAGAACCACATATCATAATTAATTTGATAGGTCTCATTTTAAAATCAAGGGAGCAAGCAAACCTTAATTTTATATCTTGTATTCCTCTTTCAAAATGGTACAAAATAGTACCATTTATGCTTTTGTGGGCAGGAAAAATTTACTTTGTCTTTATATAACCTTTTTCATTGTTGTTAAGTCAGTTCTGAT
Source organism: Chrysochloris asiatica (assembly GCF_000296735.1). Classification (NCBI taxonomy): domain Eukaryota; kingdom Metazoa; phylum Chordata; class Mammalia; order Afrosoricida; family Chrysochloridae; genus Chrysochloris; species Chrysochloris asiatica. The sequence continues at coordinate 32,979,339 of NW_006408524.1, read as the reverse complement.
TCACAGAGATTCCGTATAGGATTTCTGAGGAGCAGCTGGTGAGCTTGAACCGCCACACTTGCCATTCAAACTTCCCTTGTGATCCAGCTCATTAATCCACAGTGCAACACCAGGACTCCTTATCTAACCCTTACTTAGAGCAATATTCTACCTTACCTTGTTTTGTTTTTTAGTTTTACATTTAAAGATACATGCATTTCATTTTTAAAAAAGCAAAAAATAAGTAGAAGCACTCAGTTAAATTTGAATTTCAATAAAAAAAAGAAAAATACATGACTTTTGAAAGAAAAACATCTATTTGTGTATTGTTGTGAAGAGCCATTGAGTCAATTCCGACATAGCGACTCTGTATAGGTTTCTGAGGACCCACTAGCTGATGGGTTTGAACTGCTAACCTTGTGGTTAGCAGTTCAGTGCTTATTCTACAGAGCCACACCAGGATCCCCATTTTTAGTATAGGTAAGGAGCTCTGGTAGCGTAGTGGTTACGAATCGGGCTGTGAGCCGCAAGGTCAGCAGTTCGAAACTACCAGCGGTTCTGTGGGAGAAAGATGAGGCTTTCTGCTCCCGTAAAGATTTACAGCCTCGGAAACCCTGTGTAAGGTCGTTACGAGTCGAAATCAACTCCAAGGCACATAACAACAACAGATAGTAATTTATTATATCCCAGTTGTGAAACTAAAATGTGCTCTGCAAAATTACAGGTGGAATTTTAAGAATGGAAAACTTCTCTGGTTTTGATTTTCTTATACATGCATATTAAAATATGCAAGTGAACATGTCACTAAGGAATGTATGTCCACATTTTAATAATTATACTAAATATATTATGTCATAGGCTTTCTACAAATTGTATGTTGCTTCAGAATACACAATATACTATTGACAAAGTACTTAGGTTATTTTACTGCCCTCTATCTATTAAGAGTCAACAACACTTAACAACAGCAATTTATTACTATCACAACATTCATTTGTGATTATTCACCAAAAGATGTCAATAGCCAAAACCGAATCAACTGCCATCTAGTCAATTCCAACTCACAGAGACCCTGATATCTGAGGCTGTATACCTTTCCAGGAGCAGAAAGCCTCATCTTTGTCCTAAAGAGTGGCTGTTGGATTTGAACTGCTGTCAAGATGATTCCAACTCAGACATTTTGTAGAATAGAGCAGCACTTCCCCCAAAGAGTTCTCAAGGCTGTAAATCGATATAGAATACTGCCACATTTTCCTCTCACACAGTGGCTAGACCTTTCAGTTTGAAGCCAAATGCTTTAACCACTGTACCACCAGAACTCCTCAGTGAAGGTTTAGTAGTATAATACATGAGTATGTGTTACCTAAACTTAACCACTGCACTTTTCACCCAAATAGTCATTTATTGAGGGAAACAGTAAAAATTGATTTGCCTCATAATTCAAAAACTACTGAACTGCCTCCTGCCAGAACTTTCTTTTCTTAAAGACTTGGGAGAAACATAATTTAATGTTCTCAAAAAAGATATCATTATCATATTTCTAAATAGAAACTCTATGTATTATAGAAAAATTCTGTCTACATTAGGTAGCTATAACTTGAACATGTTTTAAAGTATCACTAAATCAATGTGAGTATCTTTTTAATGCCTGTCCACCTGCATTAGATTTCCATCCCTTACAAAGGCCATTGTTCATTCAATTGAAAGGGGAAAGAACCTGCTTACAAATGCACACAAACACACACACAAAGTCAAAATAAAGGATAGGTAAGTAAGAGAGAAATGAAGCTCTGATCAGTGTCCAAGAGTGAGCATTAAATGTCCTGAACTGATGGGAAAACTGATGATAGGGTGCCACATAATTCGGGGCATTAAATTAGGTGCAAAATTGGGCAGCACAAATCCTTTATTTTCTGCTGAAGTAGACAATCACCTAACCTCTATGGGGGAGAGGGAGAATCTACTTTCTTCTGTTTTCAGTGCTTAAAATAGAGTGGCTGAAAAACTAAAGCTAGAAGGATCAGTTCCCCCACAGATGTAAAGACAACCTAAGGTGAAGTATGGAGAGTTTTTCAACATTGCATAGAGCACAGGGTGAAATGAGCATAATGTAAATCAATTCATTGTTTGGGTCCTTTCAAACTAGTTGCCAAGAGAGGAGTGAAAACTTGATAAGCAGGCTCCAGTTTCTAGGTGTTGATTTAGAAACCCTAAAGCTTGTGGGAGCACAATTCATTAAAAGAGAGAGATTTCAAGGGAAGAAAAGTAAACAAGGAAAATTTGCTATGCAACAAAACACTGATGTGATTGGTGTTTTAAGAAATTTCTTTAAAAAACAAAAAATAAAGAGTTCCATTGTGCTTTTGAATTACAAATTTAGAATTCTGTGATTTAAGAGTCTGATTTCCTCCTGGAGTATCAAAATGCCATGACCCATTTATTACATTTAGACTTTTTGTGCTATCTTGGAGAAAAAAAATAAAAGCTAAATCTCAAGGAATAAAGTCTACATTTACTACCAGATGGATGGCTATTTTGAATGACGCAGCAAGGCATTTTTTTGTTTTTCCTTTGAACATTCCCCCATGGCAAGCCCATTTCTGAACAATAAAGGAAGGAGTTCAAATCTTATGACTGTGTCAGCTCCAGGTCTAGAGCCTTTACAGGAACTAAGGGGAGGGTTGGGGGGTTGGGGGGGGGAGTACTATAGAGAAGTAGCAAGACTAAGTCATCCAGATATCTGAAGACAAATTCCAAGTAACTCATCTGCCTTTTCCAGGAAAATGTGGCCTCAACTTTCATCAATGTGTACTTTGCCTTAATAGGAATGCACATTTAATCATTAAAGTACTTTTACTCTCAAAAGTGAGATCTTTTAATAAATAAAGATTTTAAAATTATTTTAAAACCACAATAAAACTTTTTTTCTTAAAGAAAGGTGATGTCAGACTGCATGGAGACCTGAAAGACTGATCAAGTCTTTTTGGCTGCTCACCAAAAGGTCAGTGGTTCGAACCCACCAACCCTAACCACTCCCAGTGGGATAAAGATGTGGCAGTCTGTTTCCATAAAAATTTACAGCCTTGTAAGCCCTCTGGTGCAGTTTTACTCTGTTCTATAGGGTCCCTGAGTCGGAATTGGCTGGCGGTCAATGGGCTTGGTGGTGTGTGTGTGTGTGTGGCTATTACTTGTGAAGCTTCATTTAGCATAGAGCTTACAGGGGAAATTCTGTTCTTGGTGACAGCGCAGTGGGAACTCCCACTCCAACAACCCATGAAATGTTACTGCATAATTATTCGCCTTCTGAGGCCCATTAGAACTTATCAGCAGAGAAAGAAATTTAATTTAAACTCACCCCTCTGTGCTAAAGAATTACTGGGACATGAGATCAAAGCACGAAGCTCTGTCCTCCAGTGGTTTGCAACACCTAGGCACAATAGGGTGAGAAAACGCAGCATTCCAGCGCTTCCCGGCTTTCCGGACCCCGGAGAGAGGGGGATGGGGACCGAATCACAGGCTAGTTGGAGGGAGGAGGGTGTCGGCAGCACCGGAGGTGAACGTGTCAATTATATCCTGGAGCTCTTGACGGTCAAATTGCTTCTACAGGCGTCTCTGGAGGCCCGCATTGCAGACCTAAGGCCATTCCAGTCGGGCTTTGAGGATCGGAATCTGTGAAGCCCGGAGATTTAACTAAACTCAGGGATGTGTCTGAATTTCATGTGACATGCAGGTGTGCAGCTCTGAGAACTCCCTGAATACAAGTACTGGTGAAGTTGCCTCATCATAAAGTGCCCTAAACGGAGAGCGATTGCGGATACCATCGTCATCATAATCGCCAAATTTAATCCTTGGCATATTTCAAAAGGGAAGAGCGGCACCAAGGATCCAAACCTCCTCAAGAGGCTTCAGCGTTCAAGACTGGAGGACCTAAGTCATGGACAAGGGATGGAAATCTAAGTTTACCAGGAGTCTAAATTTTCTTTAGGAGTGTCAAATGTGTTTTCTAAGGAATTTTAGAGTCGTATGATTTTTTTTTTTTTTTTTAACCAAAGAACTAATCTAGCTAGCCTCACCCTCCTCTTCAGAAGTCCATTCCGGAGGTACAATGTTACTGAAGGACTCCCAAAATATCTAGTTGTTCAAAGGGTTGGGAGAGAAAGAGGAGGAAGAAGAAAACTTGCAAAAGGTTATTGGGTTTTAGGTACAATGGGAGAGAAAAAAAAAAGTTAAGAGTTCTGTCCAACAGGTTGTGTGTGTGCGTGCTCATAATTTCCACCTAAGTAGCCACCAGGATGGCTGAACTGTCCTTTGATTCCTGACATCAAAAAGGGTTCTCATTATCAATCAGAATTAATTTTGCTTCTTTTAAAACTGACTCATCCACTGGGGTTCTGGAAAAATAACAACGGGAAAAGAATAAAACTTGCCACGCTTCAAGGACATTGCCTTTTTTGATACCCACGGGAGTGCTAGCAGGCAGGGTGTGAGCGAACACAAAGCAGTTTGATCAAGAAAAGAGGTAAAGGAGGGCAGAGAAGTGGTCAGCTGTGCCAGAGAAAGTTCCAGACAAGATGGGGAAGACTTTCATACACTAGCCTGTCCACCCTGTGGCAGTCAAAGCCAGGACAGTGGCTGGACCACTGTTTGCGGCTCTAGAATGGAAAAGGGCAGTGCTCAATGTGGGAGAGTGCTGGGGATTTGAGAGCAAGGAAAAGGTCCAGGATCCTCCCCAAAGTCTTTGAGGATCTTTAGAGCGAAGAGGCAATAGTAGAGTAGGATCCCTGCGGCAATTCCCAAGGTGGGTTTGCTCAATGTCCCACCGCAGGGCAGCGTCAGGCGGGCGTCACCCGCGCTGTCCGCGCTGCAGAGCGGGCTTGGGGCACAGGGTGGCGCTCGCTGTCCGCGCAGCAGGCAAGAGTGGCGTGGCGCCTTTGTGTGTGCTGGGCGCGGCGCTGGGCGCCCCCCTCCCCCACTGCGTCGGGGAGACCCCTGACGGCCACCCCACCCTCCACCGCCCCACCCTCCCGCCGCGACCTAAAGTCGGATGGTGCTTGGGACATTGTGGGAAACCTTCCCGGCTATTCTGGGATCTAAGAGCACCTGACACGTGGAGGAGGGAAAAGACGAAAGCAGGAGATATATAGAGTTTAGAAAGGCTGGGAAATTCTCTCGTGCTCAAAGCATCCCTTTTAGTTTGTTTTAAAAGAAAAACTTTGGGAACTCCGACCTCCCTAAAAGGACTCCAGTATAGCTGAGAACACCTTCAAAGTTCCCGGCCGCGCAGCAAATGATTGGGCGAGAGCAAAATTGGGGAGTGGGCATAAAATAATCCCCTGAAGATGAACTTTAAAGAATGGCTTCGGAACAATGGTGAAAAGGGGCAGCTATGAGAGGGCGTTTTATTCTTGGCTGTAAGTGACCCTGAGCCCTCCTGGCAGTCCCTAGAACTCTTAGAACCCTGTCAGTCGTTAGGAACTAAAGCATAATGTATAACGATGCGATGCTTCCTACCCGCCAGGAGACTAGACAGAAAATTAAATTAAACGCGTGCCCAGGGACCAAAGAAAACACACACACACACCTCTTGCTATAGCAAATGAACGCGGAGTGCAGCGAACCTAGATGTTCAGTGATGCGCATCCCCTGAAGCAACTCAGCCCTGGATAGTACTGGCTAGTACAGCGTTCACTTAATCCGGAAGCAAGGAACAGACAGGGCATAGGCAAACTCGGAATCTTATTTTTTTACCAACAGCAGCAACTGTATTTGAAACAAAATCTTCAAAAGATACCACCCAGAGACTTAAAAATGATTACAGCATTTAGTCTGCACTTCACTGCTTTTGATTCTTTTCTTGTTTCTTCAAATACAGTATTAGTGTTAATCTGCTGGGCCATTACCAAGGAAGAAAGTTATGCAGACAAATGTAGAAATCATAATTTTAAAAGAAAGATGTTGATAATACTGGGTTGCTTCATAGGGGAGGAAAGAGAAATAATAATGCCTATTTGGACAGGATCAGCAAAAATCAGTAGGAAAATTTAAAACTAAGTTAATTCTTAATGTCTGTGTCAAATCAATCTCCCTTAGATGTTATTTGTATGAAAAAAATGAACAAAATGTACAATACTTTTCATTATGCTATTGATCTCTACCATTTAAAGGTAACCAAAGAATAATTATATCCCACTTTTTTCCTTCTTCAATTCCTGACTTAATTTCCTTGCTAATAAATCATCTGACCTTTGAGCTAATCCTAGGCACACAAAATAAATTAATAAATATTTTCAAGAAATTCCTTCACAGGCTTTCTGTAACATTCCATTCAATAATCTCACCAAAGATCCACAGGGGAGGTGAAAACGTTGATGGCAGGATTATGGGTCTGCTCAGTCAGGAATCTAGCCCCATCACCAATTTGTCTTTAATTTTTTATTTCAGCATTTTGTACCCTGGAGAAACCCCTTGAGAATTTGTACATTTGGGATAAGAGTAGGATGGAAAGAAGGCAAACTCCTCCAGAATGTTTCCCAGTATTAACAGATACCAGCAAAATAAATTATCGCATGTATTTTAAGTTTCTAGCATAAAATATTTTTGTTGGTAGTCCAACCTCAACAAAACGCAATCACAATTCAAAGTGAAAGAGATCATCCAAAAAGAGAGAGAAATAGAGGAGGGAGCCAGCAAAAGAGAAAGGCTAGGGAAGGTACATGGCAGTTTAGGGACACTAGATTGAGACAGGTCAACTAGAAAAGCTGAGTGCAGCCCACATGTCTGAAGTCTTTTTCAGGTCTCTTGAGGGTGAACTGATATAAACTGGCCTGACCTCTGGGTCAACAACTAGTTTAACTCTACCTTGATCTGCAAGACTGGAAGCTTGTCTCTAGGTTCAAAGTGAGACCCAGCCTCTGGCTTCATTGGAGTGAGCTTCCAGTCACAGTTAAGATTAACCATAAGAATCACCGACAAAGCAGGGAGAAGTCAGTTTTGTACTTCATCTTCTGTCCTCCCAAAAGAGAATGCTCATTCCCAAAAGAGGAACCCTACCCACCCTGCAGAAAACTAATCTAGAAATAGTGTTCAGTAATGATCCAAACAAACTAAAGTTAAAACTGGAAGGGGAGGAGCAGAGGGAAGAAAGTGAAAGTTTGTACATCTTTATAAATAGAATAATTTTGTCCCCCCTTCAACCACCTGGAAAACATCTTTTTCCAGACAATATCTCTCCTTGTCATCACCCACTTCTTAAATCAAGTGTCCATTCTATAACAACTGATATTACAAATGCACCAAGCAGCTTTTTTCTTACCTGCCACTACATTTTAACTCCTTCAGAACCGTTTTCTCCGAATCCCTCAGCACTGCAACTTTCAATAAAAAAGAAACAACACTTAAACTGTGTTCTGCGTGTTATTCCTAGGAAGAAAGTAACAGAAAGAGACTATTTTACTTTTCAAACCATCATTTAGAACTACAGTATACCAAAGAATCAGATCTAACAAGGATTGGAGGCCACAGGAATCCATATAGTATGTGCCACTTGGGCACATACTAAATTAGTCTAAACATATTTTATTCTTTGTAAGGTTTTTTTAAAATTTATAATAGTCATAGCACTCTGTATTTTCACATGTTTACATAGTTAGTAATGACTTTATATAAATTTCAGTGGAAAATTTTCAGTTCAAGATGCATACCCAGACTGTATTTGGGGTAGAGGGAATGCAAACAGAAAGAAAGAAGCTGAACTTAAATGAATCTGAACACACTAACTTTTTTATTCAATTTGATTTAAAATAATATTATTAATCTAACTGTGAAATAGTTTGATATAACATCAATCAACATTTAAAGTATTTTATGTTTCAAAGTATGGCTCAAGCAACACCCATTGCTTAAATGCACTTAGACAAAACAAGACAATATTTTTTTAGTGGCATCATTGACACCTATGAACAATAGCCTAGTAAATAGATTAAGGTTTAACCTTTTTTTCTTTGGTGGTTGTTTAGAGACTTTAAAGGAACAGATAACTCATTTCAACAGGAATCTACTACTGATATTTACCTCTTAGCTAAGACATGGAATGCCAAAAACAAGCTTTTGTTAGCTTGACCTCTTCCACCTCCTAATAACAAAAGTTATCCCCAAAGCATGTTTTTATTTTAGAAGTATTGATCTTCTAATGTAAGGCTTGGCCTTTTAAATACTAAATGCAATCAGTGGCCAACTCGGAACTCATTTTGGAGAGTGAGAAGGAAGCAGAACAGGGAAATTTCATTACATTATTTGGTGACTCAATACAAATTTTAAGAGGTCAGTAAATGCTGATGCTATGAACTAAAATCTACTGGTAAATAATTAATTACATTTTTTAGACACATAATCTTTATCTTAGCAAATAGAGAACACAGCTTAGCCAAACAGGTCTTTCCATTTAAGTATTATTATCTCATAGGCATTTAAATATTACCACAAAAACAGTGTTATATTCTGCTTAAATTAGACATTTAACTGAAGATAAAATGTAAATTTCTATAGTTAAAAAAGGGAAAAATAAAACAAATTAACTGGCCTAGTCTTTTATCTCAGTTTATTAATACTATTTAGAATATTACAAATAAATCAATTACATTTCATGCATTTAAAATGCAAGTCTAAAATGTTCCAGAGAAAGGCTTTTCATTTCAATGTGAAATATCCAAATTATTTCAACATTACAATGAACAATTAGTTTGCAGAATCTGCAAACATCTAAATGTAGTGTCAGGAGTGTTTATAACAATTAACACTATTACCTTCAGGAAATACACAAAGGCCAAAGTTAGTTAAGTTTCACTTGGACAATTTATTTAATACATGGGTTTTGGCAGACCCAGTTATGAAATATAGGAGAACTCTCACTTTAACTATGCCTGAACTGCCAGCAAATGCAAATAAGTACATGCTCCATTAAATTAAGTGTCATCCAACATTTATCAAATATTGTCTTAGTTACAGCTTGATACCTATCTAAAGTCATATTCGAGCAAAACTAGGCCCTGAAAGTGCGTTTGTGGCTCTGCACCTCCAGAAGTGAGTTCGAAAATCCTGCAGCTCATCAGAACTGCAACAATAACTCTTAATATTTTTCTTGTGACAAAAAAAAAAAATCAAGCTTCAATATATTTTCAAATATTTACTGGAAGTAATGTACAAGAAAAAATACTATACAAAATCGTCTCCCGGACAACTGCACCTCGCACCCTTACACCGGTGGAGTTATATAATTAATCGGTAACTAATCTAGAACGATTCTCCAGTTGTACAAACCATTAGGTTTAGATATATTTTACAAAGGTTTTTTTTTTTTTCTTTCCTATTTTCCCTCTTTTGGCATTTAAACTACAGCCTCGTCTGAAATAAAATAGCTTCTTCACTTGTTTTATAAGTTTAAATCACAAAAAAAAAAAAAAAAGATTAACCGTAAAAATCTTCAGTGAATTGCAAGAATTTGCAGAAATGGGTACTATACAAATGGACGGCTGGACGAACAAAACAGATTGGGAGATTAAGCTCTGAAGGGGTGAAAAAACGAGGTAGAAAAGGACAAACATGGTGATAGTTAATCTGGTCTCACCGGAAAGGGGCATTTTTGCATAAGAAAAAGACACCGACCCTCACCCCCGCCCCCACCCCATAAGTTAAGTTAATGCGATCAAAATAACTTTGGGATCAATATTAGCACAGTTTCAAGAGAAAGACTTGCTCACTGCTAGAGGCAAAACTATCTAGAAAGGAAACCAAGTGGAAAAGTTTCTTAGTTGTTCTTTTTTAGATTAAAAAAAAAAATGCTATAAAGATGAAAGAAAACTGCTACAACTATTCGCCAAGACTGCCCTTTGCTAAAACTTGCCTCGGTTCCACCTCAGGGAACAAAGAAAAAGAGGCAGAGCTGACGTTGGGAGGGCTAAAACTCTGCACACTCATGGGTTTCGGTGCGGATGGTTGCCCTATGGAGCTCAAACGACACCAAGTTGGGCGGACAGCGGCGCGCAGTGTCCAGGCAGGGCTCTCCGAAGCCAGGTACCCAGAACTTCGTTTCTGTACCCCAGCCGTTAGTTTCCGGGCGAAAAAGCCGTGATTCGGCCTCCTGCCTCCCTCTCCCCAAGGCTCAACCTGGTTCCCGCCCCAATGAAGACCCGCAGTCTTCCAGGCACTGGATGTGTCCAGCTCTAGCTCCGCTGCCTCTGAAACGTATGCCGGTCACAATTTGTGGAAGGAGGAGGGAAGACGAGGAGAGATGAACAAGAACTACCAGGACTGCGAGGCGCTGATTTGAGCATTTCGGGGCTCGGGTACAGTTATCCAGTGTAAAGAGAAAGGCAGGGACCCGGACAACAGCGCATGTTACTTACATGTCCATATTCCCTTTACAAAGTTACATACATGGGGAGGATAGAGAGAGAAAGAGAGCGCAAGGGACAGTAAAGAGGCTGGAATTGAGGCCAGGGCAGAAGGGACCTAAGCGGAGTGGGAGGGGGTCTGAGAGAGGGGCGGGCGGGGGATGCGCGTCACTCTAAGCCGTTGCGGTGCCCGGGCTCTGGGGGCTGCAGCAGCTCTGGGGAGTGGCAAGGCGGGCTGCCCGCGGCGCTGTGCTCGCTGTCGGTGTCGCTGCCCTTCTTGCCGCCGCTGCCCGAGCCAGCAGAGCCGCCGCCGCCGCCGCCGCTGTGCGTCTTCACGTGCTTGCTAAGGTGATCGCTGCGCATGAAGCGTTTGTTGCACACCGGACAGGCGAAGCGCTTCTCGCCAGTGTGGGTCCGCAGGTGCCGCTGCAACTCGTCTGAGCGCGTGAAGCGCTTACCGCAGAAGAGCCAGTTGCACACAAAAGGCCGCTCGCCCGTGTGCCAGCGTAGGTGCGCCTTGAGGTGCGACGTCTTGCCATACACCTTGCCGCAGCCCGGGATGTGGCAGCTGTGCAAGCCCTTGCGTCGCAGGCTTGCCCCAGCCGGGCCCAGCCTCTCAGCCTCCTGGCAGTTGGGGCAGTCGCAGGTGGCTCGACCCGAGTAGCGACGCGCCGAGGAGCGGGGGGAGCCCCCCAGAGGTGCCGAGGGCCCAGCGCTCAGCATAGAACCCCCGGCACCGGCCAGCGGCGACGGGGCCGAATCCGGGTAAGAGCCAGGCAGCACCGGCTTGAAGCCGTCCATGAGGTGTTGCCCGGCGGGGCTGAGCAAGTGCGAGGAGGCACCGCTGCTGAAGGCCGAGTGGCTCAGGCCTGAGTAATCCGAGTTGTAGCCTCCGAGCGGCGAATGCAGCGAGGTTTGGAGCCCCCCGGCGGCAGGGTGCAGCGAGCCGGGGAGCGCCGCTGCGCTGTTCGGGTTCTGCACGTCGATCCAGCCCGCGCCCACGTCCCACCAACTGGAGGCACCCGCCGAGCCCACGTCGCCCGCGGCGCCCAGGCCGGGATGCGAGGGCTTGAACCACGATTCGTATGGATGCGCCATACCCACGCGCGGGTAGATACCCTGCAGCCCGTCCACCGAGGTGTGCACCTTGGAGATGAACACCGGCTGGTGGGTGCCGTCCTGCGAGTGAGCAGAGGAGCCCCCGCCGCCCCCGCCGCCCCCGCCGCCGCTGCCCCCGGACACTCCGGGCGCCTGGAACACCGAGTAGTCGTTAGCGAAAGGCGAGCTGGATGCGGCGGCGGCTGCAGCAGCCGCGGCGGCGGCGGCGCTGCTGGAGGTGAGGGAGAAGGCGCTAGAGCCTGGCGAGCCGCCGCAGCTGAATGAGTCGGACACCAGGGCCGCGGCCGCTGCTGCCGCCGCTGCGGCTGCCGCAGCCGCCGAAGACGAGCCGCCGTTCCTGGAGGTCCCCGACACGCCGAAACTGGAGAGACTGGAGCCCACCACGTTGCAACTGCCGGAGGAGGAAGAAGAGGAGCGTTTCCAGGGGTGAAAGCCTTTGCCGAAGGAAGAAGAGCTGTCTGAGAGGGAAGAGGGAGACGGGCTGGGACTGCCAATCTTATTGCAGGTAGCAGCGAGCATGGCCAGAGGAGTCGATCCCAACCTCGGTTCTTCCTGCGAGAAGGAGGAGAGGAGAAGGGGTGGGGGAGGGGAGGTGGGCAAGGGGCCGAGGGGGGAGGGAGGAGAAATGTGTATCAGTCCTCTGCTAGCCTTCCACACGCCCCCATTATACCCCATCTCTGGCTGCGGCGCGCCGCCACCAACTCACCTGGCACCCTCAATAGCCCCGGCGCCCAGCTGCTTCCTACTCTACAGGAGGAAGCAAGTTTGGCTGCCGGCGTCTGATTCCGGAGCAAAGCGCCGAGCTAAGAAGAGTTTGACAAGTATTCTCACCTAAAACACTCTCGTGCACATAAGGCCCCAGACACTTCGAAACAAACAAACACGCAAAAAAGTCCAGAATGGGGAGGAAGTTTCCTTTGCCGAGAAGCCTGGGAAAAGACCATCGGATTGCTTTTAAAAGCGCGTCCCCGGTAATCCAGAGCGAGTTTTGAAAATCTTGTTCCGGTCCCCAGAAACCCATCCTGGCTAGTTTCTCCCAGACCAAAAAAAGGTCGAAGTATAAAAGCTCTCTCGCTTTTCCTGCTTTCCTTTTCACTTTTTTTTTTTTTTTTTTTAAGAGGGGGGGGCATAGCTACGATAGTATAAACTAGACGAACTCAACGTACCTGCAAGACCAGGCGAGCTGCGGAATTTTTAAGGGGAAAAGGGAGAATCTGCAGTTTGCCCGGGAAGAAAAACTTGCTCTCTTTACTCCCAAATTCGTCGCAAGTAAAATAGGCTGGGCGCACGTCTCCCGGCCAGAGAGCGCCCGGGCGCTGCAAAGTGGCTTGTCTAAATGCCCTTCGAACCTTTTCCTTCGCTGAAAAAAGTGACTCTGCCCCCCTCTCCCCCTCTTTCTTTTCTCCAAACTCACTTGTATTTAAAGACAAGGGAGAGAAAAAAAAAAAAAAAAAAAAGCTCTCAATAGAGACTGGTAGCCCGTGGCCTGGCCGGGGCGACTTTAACCCCCTCGGATCGGCAATAAAAGGAAACTCATTAAACCAGCAAGAGAAAATCCTGAGACTCACCCCTAGAAGTGAAGTTGCCATCACACAAAAGTGCCCTCCTCCTCTCAGAGGATCTTTTTTATATTGATAAATCAGAGGCAGTGTTTTTTTTAGAGGTGTGCAATACAATGATCAGTTCCGCCCATTCCACCACAATTGTAGCTCCCTCTCCGGCTTTGAAGTGCCGCGGAGGCGCGGCCAGCCAATCTGCGGCCTCGCCGGGCAGCGCCGCGCGCGCGCCGTGAGGTCATCGGCGCCGCTGTCGGCCACCGGAGGGAGGGGGAAGCGGTAGCGGGAGGGGAGGGTGCGACTGTGTATTACAAAGCATTGTGAGTGTGTGTGTGACAAATGCAATTGTGAGCCTCAGTGACCGAGCTTGGGAGAAGAAAGAGATGGGGGGGGGGGGGAGAGAAGGTGAGTGTGACTGTGTGGGGAACATTGCAGAGAACGATGAGCGACAGTTGTGTGGACAGAGTAGTAAAGCGAGGACGGGAAGGGTGTGAGTGTACCATACATAGTGTAACTGCGTGACAAACCTGGGAGGATATAGAGGCGAAAGCGCAGGAAAGTGGCGAGAAGAGAGGAGTGTGTGTTTCGTCTTGGGATGAAGTGTGAATGTGAGACAGAAAAATAGGTGCATGAGTGTGTGCGCTTGGTGGAGAGAGCAAGGGTGTGCTTGTGTGTATTTGTGTGAGAAGAGGGAGAGTATGCGCGCTTGTATGTGTTTGTGTGTATGCGCGCACATACAGACACTCGTGCAACAAAGCTGGCGAATAGGAGCCATGAAATTTGAAGAGTGAAACTGAAGTTGAGCTAGGCTGAATAAATAAATATTCCAAAATGCTAGCACCGTCGCCAGCTTCCTCTGGCTCCTTGTAACTAAAGTCTCGAATGATTTCTTCTTTTTCTTCTTAATTTATTGGGCACTGTCCTTCCATTTTTTAAACAGAGCTGGTAGAAAGGTTGGGAATCTTAAGGGGGGAATTTTAGGTGTGCGTTGGGGCACGTGTGCGCCTGCGCCCACGAGTAGTTACTTCGACGCAGAGACATTTTTTCCCCTTGAGGTTGGATTCGGTTCTGGAAGCGCAAATCTCACTCACTGTAGAAGATCGGGTGTGTCAGTTCTGTGGCGTTAAGTAAATTTCGATGTAAAGGGATCACAAGAAAGCACTGTTTTTGGTGAGAAATTAAAGAACAGTTTATGAAATTTAGAAGTTTTCACAGGAAACTGCCTCTTTCTGCGGAAAAAAAATAGGAATTTGAAATCGGCGACATCTAGTTATCAGAGACTCAAGGCAATCGTTAGACTCATTTAAGACCACACTTACATAGGCATCTGTGTCTAATGGCATTTCGGCCAGAGATCCATGAGTGTGTGTACATAGTAATACACTCTGTTCAAATTCGGTAGGTTTGAGACACTTCCATGCCATTTGAGTTATTATTTATTTTCAGAAATGTCATTACAATTTTACTACCACCACAAGGGAACATCCTCAGCAGCAATAAACACCACACCAGTGTAGCAAAAAGTCCAGAGACCTTGGAGCCCTGTTGAACATTCATGTTTTAAGACAGTAATTCATATTTTTAGTTAGTTACAAATGCTCCCAGAAGTCCAATTTTAAGGTGGAATTGGTTAAATGTGACTAGTGGAGAGATTGTTTTGTCTTGAGTAAGGAAACATATCTCTTTTTTTAAATTGTTGTATTTGAATCCTCAAGTGCATCACAGTTGTAAAAAACTCCCCCTAGGGTTTACTGAACTCCAAAGTCAGATTGTATCATTTGTGTAAGTTTCATTATGCAGAGTTGAGACTGATGTTTGTGGTATGAGAGTGTTTCTGATCCCGTTTTAACGTGTTGGAATATTGACTGAACATCAAATCTATTGATTAAGGGGATAAGGTACACACTCTCATACTTTCAAGTAAGTGTGAAGTAAATTAATGAACTGCTTTCTTTCTCTGAAGGCTGACGCTTACCATAAATGTCGTGTTTCTCCCTGCAAGTCGCTCTGAATGATTTTAGCGTGTTGAGAAGGCGTGACAGGCCAGCCCAGAAGGAGGAAGGGGTGGGGGAAGGAGGGAACTCTGTTTAACAAATAAAAGAGAATTAACTTCATTGCTTTGGTCTCCTTCTATAATGATATTCATTTTAAGGACCTAATGCACAGTTGTTCAAATTTGGGGTTTAATTCTAATCAATATCATCACACTCAAAGGTGGAGGAGAAAAGCTTTGAGGGAAAATTTCCTTCTATGAATAGTTATTTATTTTATCTTTTTATCTTCCTATCTTCTGGAAGGATGTGAGACAAGACTTTTAAAAAGTTAAATGCTGATTCTGAGAGTAAACAGAGGCATTAATTGCAGTTTCCTTAAAAATGCCAGGAATTAGAAAAAGCCATCATCATGTGATTGCAATTTTGAGCTACCTAATTCTAACGTTTTTCATTTTTGTAAGTTCACACTAGAATTGTATGTAATTCCTTCTATGACAAGGGATCACAATGATGGTCTCCAATTTGCATAAGATTGGTTTGTAGAATTTGGGGATTTTCATATAGATTTATATGTTCTGTTTTCTTTGATAGATTTTTAAAAAACATTTATCGTCCACTTACTCTTGTTTAAAAAAAAATGAGGTGTTTATTTCATAACAGTTTTGGACAAAGAACATTTTTTTTCTATTTCCTTCTCAACTTCAAAAAAGAGAAGTGTTTGATGCTTGTATCATAAGGCACATGCAGAAGAGTTAAAAAAAAAAAAAGAGAAAGAATTATGTAATTGAACAAAAATTAAAACAGTGATGTCTTGCTTCTAGTTTCAATTAAACTAGTGTTGACTTGATGGCAGCTTTCTCCATTTGAAAGTCATAACTAGAGACTCGATCATTTTTGAATGACCCATAGGAGAAAACATATGTAATCCATTGTAGATACAGCCTGCCCAGCAAAGCATTGCAAAATGAATAAAGTTGAATTTACCTTTGGTGATATTGATCTTTACTCTTGAGTGTTATATTGTGATAATTTAAAGGTTTAGAAAGGTAGAGGTAAGAAGAGATAAGAGATACAGGCTTTGTAACATTAATTAAAAGTTTCCCCCACCCTGTAGGAAGTTTGGTGGGCTGGCAGGGGGAGGGGTAGATGGATGTTCTGCTGTTTCTTGCAAACCTGTGGGATCCACTTTCAATAAAGCTAAAATCTATTAGCATTCTGTATGCATCCACAGCATAAATTTCATTTGAATTTCAAATTTAATAAACCAGGAGGTTTTTAATCATCCCTGGTTTTATTTGTTTGATATTAACATGCTTATTGACCGGGTCTGGTGACCAGTTTGATCATTACAGGACAGCAAAAAGTTAATTAAAACGACCACAGCCCCTTAATCATATCATCTGTCTCATCCATGTCGCTCTCTTTATTACCAGTGATGATGGATAGTCTCCCAGATTAATTTCTCTGTTTCTTCGATTTGGACAACAGCTTTTGGGACCTAATTTACATCCTGGGAACAACTTGCTCAAGTATATCTAACACCTTGCAGCTACAATATACATCAACATCTCCTTAGATGGAGAAAAGGGGAGTTTTTCTTTCTTTCTTTTTTTTTTTTTTTTTTTTTTTTTTCAACA
>NW_006408524.1:32925540-32962566 GCF_000296735.1 Chrysochloris asiatica | reverse complement strand
AAAAAAAAAAAAAAAAGGTCCTAAAAGCAAATTAGAGGCCTCAATCCAGCTTTTCTTTTTCGGGAGATGGGGAGTGAAATATGCCTCTGCTGTTCGGTTAAATAGCTTAAAATGTGTAGATACAGCGACAAGTAAATAAAGCCATTTGTAACCATTAAGTTCAATTAGGGTTTTATAGTCTAAAACATCAAAGTTATCCAGGCTTTCAAGTATCCGGCAATACATCTATACCAAATACCATTTTAAGCGTGCTAAGTGTGGCCGGTTTATATAGCGTGGTATAAGCCTAATTGGGGGGAGAGGGGGATGTACATGAACTATACGTGCGAACCTCTGCTGAGTGTGTTTTAAACCCAGTTCTTCGCATCTCGGTTTCCGGAGCGCTGGGAGAGACAGCTCTGATAGCTGACGGGTCCGTGTCGGCTGCTGACACTGTGAACTAGTTGTCCGCCGCGCAGCCCAGGCGGGCATCTCTCCCGGGGTGGGGAAATGGCCTCCAAGCCCTGGACACTGCGCGGAAACCTCGCCTGACGCTGATGAGTTGACTACTAAATAAAGCGTGAAGAGGAGTGGGTCGAGAACCGAGTGCTGCTGGTGACCATAGGGAGGATCGGGTTGGGCCAGGATGGAGGTGTCTCTTCTAGTCAAAGTTTCTTTCCTGAAAAGACATACACACAAACCTGGTCGGCGTGGACCTGTAGATTCCTAAGAAGTGCCCCTCTGCCGTCCAGTTCTGCATTCGAGTGGCTTTCCTAGCAAGTTGCCTAACATTTCCTGGGAAGGGAGGTAATAAAAGCCCCTCACTGGTGGCAGATTGTTGAGCCGTAGGTGGGAAGGGATCAGGCGGCCAAAGCCCAAAGAGGGCTGTATTTTTCTGATTGGAAAATGGGAACTTCCACGCTGAACAATAGTCCCTATTAGTGAGGTTATTCGGTTTGAAACTGTCCGGGCCCCATTTACCAGCGAGTCTTTACTTTCCCAGTACTGCTTAATTGAATACATTTTGTTGATCACAGCAGAGCAATAGTGACTCTTGATCTACTTGCATAGGATCTCCTTGTGGATGGTAATCATGGTCTGATGTCTTTTTGGATAAATGAAACCACTTAAGACAGTTTTCTTAACCGTCTTGCTGGGGTTTTTTCCTCCTTATCAAAATGTTTAATATATACTTTTTTTTTTCTCTGCCACTTCAAAGCATCAATAACTTAGGAACAGTTAAATTAGAACAGTTGTATCCATCTAACTTAAGAGTATTTCCTATCTTCAGATAGGAAGCATTTTTGAAGCTGGAACATTCAAATTGCATATATTCAGAAGACCAGGAGAAGGACTTTCCCCATATATCAGACAATTGAAGGAGTACACAGAAAAGTTCATAGATAGGAAAAATATGAGCATATTTTGATAAAGTAGATGCTTGATATCTAGATCTGTATGTATACCCTATCTTAAATGAAGAAAACAAAACACATTTCCCTATTTGTTGTCTTCATTCATAATGTTATACAGTCATAGTACATTAATATGATCATGCTAGTGCTCCAGGTTGGTGTGGCAAGCATGTACTGTATGGTATATTTCATATTCATCTTTCTGCCAGCCCACAGATGAACCTGATAATTAATTCCAAAGTACTTCATATTCCTCCATTATGTAAAAGAAGGAGGAAATAAGAAAGAAAGTGCATATAAGAAAGTTTGCTCCTTTGAGGTGAATAGTGTGTGTGTAAGTGTGTGTATTCTTGTTGTGCAAGGCAAGAAAGAGAGTGATTTAGACAGTCAGATGGAGTAATTCTCTGGGCTTTCTTTCTTTCTTTTTGGTTTCTTTCCTAGAATGGATTTGTTTCAGCTATTTTCTGTTTTGGTATTATATATCACTTTCTCACAGCTAACACACAGAGTTAAAAACTACTAAATTCGTATCCTCAACACTATTGATTTCTTTTCATTCTGTTCTGTTACTGGAGGAGGTAATGCTCCCAGATTACCCCGGTCCTCTCCTCCAGACGGTTGACAATTGCAATCGCAGTTTCGGGAAGATAAATGTTACTTAGGGAATTGTGTTTAATTACAAATAATCTAGGAGCTGCTCCGGGTCTTTGGGTTTAACTACACATGTGTTCAAATCATTGTACAAGGTTTACAAATGGATGATATTTGTGAAAGGGGATACAATTTGCTTTTCCAAAACCAGGAACTAAGATGCCTCCCACTTAGGGTTTATCAACAGATCCCTTCAAAATAACACAGACAAAAATAACAATAACAACAACAGAAGTGTGGGGTCTCAGAGTACTTGAAAGGTTAAGGGGAGAAATTACACTGGCAAAGTTTAACCTTCAGATCAATTTTATTACAGTGAAAATCTGGAAATCATTCTTTGCTGTATTTTTAAATTGCTTACATAAACTCAGTGCATCCTTTTGTGTTGGGAAAGCTGTCAAGCTGCATATTTCAATTTTTTGTTGTTGTTGTTTTTTTTCCCTAATAGAAGTCTTGTGGGTTTTCTCTGAAAATAGTCGGAGAGTTATTTTTACAGTTCCTCTTGTAACTCAGCTGCTACCTTTGTGTGTGTGTGTGTGTGTGTGTGTGAGTCTTTGCTTACGCAGCTCAATTAGTGTTGTTTGTGTGTGTGCTTTTTTTTTTTTTTTCTAATAGTCTTATTAACAAGAAAAAAAAGGTGGTGAACAGGTTATTCTCTTAACCTGACCTGGCTGTAAGAGTAAGATGAGCAGCACTGAACAGATGTCCCCATTTAAGCCTCTCTTTTCCCACATGCCTGCTGGATATTGCAGGCGCGCAGGAAGCTCGCTTCAAACCTGGCCCATTTCAGGCCATAATGGCCACGTTATTTCGGCCCAGTGAACACGAACAAAATCGCGTGCTTTAGAATCATTCGACTCTGAGTCCAGGAAAAGCAGGGGGTGTGGTGGCAGTGGGGTTGGTTAGGGAGGGGTGTGTATGTGGGGGGTGGGGGGATGTGGAGAGCTGATTTCATCTCGAATCACAGGAAAAGAACTTACTCAAAAGAATTTTTCTCCTGCAAATATGGTATAATTTACAGCGCAACTTAATAATCCGAGGGGCAATGCGAAAGCCCTTTGCGTTGTAAACCGCTTCTAATTACCTGCCAGAGCAATTAGCTGACTATCACGAAGAAATTAGATCGTTCAATGTAGCATAAATAATGCGAATAATTTTGTAAGAAGAATGGAAAGCGAGACCTGGTGTTTCTTTATAAGGAAATAACACCTCGTACTGTACGAGCCCTCCATGAACACATATTAATGTCTAGGCATGCATGGCAATGAGTCCGAGCAGGAGCCCTCTGGCTGCAGTTCAGCACTTTTCCCGTTTACGTATGCGGGGTGAAAGTCGGCTTCCAGGCGTTCGAGCTCCAGCCTTCCAGCTCACAGTAATTAACACATAGCGACTTCTATGGGAAAACCTGTTTTCCAGATGATTTTTACAATGCAGCTTTATGTCTCATTTGGCAGTTTAAATAGCTGGAGTTGTTTTCTGGCTTTATCTCTAAAATCATCTGTTGAGCATATTTTGTTTAGAATATTGAATCCCAACCAAAACTTGGGTGCAGGCTGACTTTTTCTTTTCTTCTTAAGTCGTGGAAATCAGAAGCCAGTTTGAAGACAGTGCAGCAAGAATTCTTGTGAGGACCTGTAAGTGCCAGTAGATATCTGTTTTCTGGAATGAGGCTGCAAAGTATATTGGACTATTTGTGTGTGTGCTTTGCCTTAACTTTGAAAAAATAATTAGCACAATCATATTTTATATTTAACTCATTTCTCTTGACTAAGGTTAAGTGAATAGGGATGATGAGTTCACACTTTTTTTTTTTTTTTTTTAGCAAAGGAAGCCAAAAGTAATGCTAAAACTCACTTTTGGAGGAAAGCTGATGATGTATTTAGGTGTCCAGTAATACCATCAAATTCTTCCAATTTAACTAGGTTTGTAAAATACAAATGAGAAAACAGTTGTTCGGAAATAGAATCCGTGCACCCAGTACTTACACACACATAGAGAAGCTGTTGCCCACAGCTCCACTGCATTCTAGTACCTGCCTAAGTTAAGAGAGATACCGGTTCCGTATCTATGGTAGGGAGGTGGGTCACACGTTTGGGTCCCGTTGAGCCAGTCCGGGAGCTTCGCTAGTAATAGACCCTGGTGTCTTTAGCAGCCACTCACAGAAAGGAATGCTATGTGAATTCGGATTCTGCTTTGTCAAGCACGTCGTATTTAGGTCAAACTTCCCCTAACCTGCAGCTCATCTCTCTCTATATAATGTCCTGGCCTTGGCCATTTTGTGTACATCTTTGACGCCCAATGTCCATGAGTTTTGCGGGACTTGGCAATGGGCTTCCAACGGGCCAAACACACCAAATCGCCTATTCCTGGGAAAACACCAGTGTTTTTGCTGGTGGTTAGGGAGAGCTAGATGGAAACAGAGAATTGGAGGGATCCGTTTCCTCAAATCAGACAGCAAGTTAGGTTCCTACTTTGTGGCGCCACATCTTTGCAGTTTCTTCCCCTCTAGTGTAAATAGGGAGTCCTGGCGCGGCGCTGTAGGATAGACGACACTAGACCGCAAGGTTGGTTTGAACCCAAGGGTCACCAGCCGCTCCTTGAAAACCCTAAAGGGTCACTATGAGTCGGAAACGACTCGACGACACCTAACAACAAAGTAAATAGGAACTCCTGGTGTGGCGCTGAAGGATAAACACTAGATGGTGAACCACAAAGTCTGGCGGCTTAAATCCACCAGCTGCTCCTCTGAAACCCTATACTGGGTCGCTATGAGTCGGAACCGACTCGACGGCACGTAACAATGTAAGTAGATGACGCTGGCCACCTTAGGCCCTTTGCCCCGAATTTTAAGCTGCGAGTTTAGGAGGTAGGTAGGTTATAGTTCTGTCCAGAGGGGGGCCCATCTAGCAGATACCGTCTCACTTTAGGTGTTAGAAATAAAATATCCACATCAGCTCTAGAAAACTTGTGACTTAGCGCGGTAATCATGAGGTTCAACCTTACTGGATGCGAATTCTCCGTGTCCAAACCACGACAGAATTGTAAGGTGGCACATTTTCAATTAAGGTTGGCAAGTATCGACTCTTCTGTTCAATAGTTACTTTTTAAGAGAACATGACATTTTAATTCTTGCGATGGATTCTGGAAAAGGTAATAACGGCTGCTCATACAACCAGAACGCAATTTTCCATAATCTTTTCACTCGAACATTCCAGCTGGCTGAATTGCGTTTCCGTAGCTTCGTTGCTCGGGACACGTTAGATCACTCCCCTCCCCCAACGTGCCCGCGAAGATTCTCCATCTTAAGTAACATGGACCGTGCAGGCCACCAAAGGAGACTTGCTCCATTTTGATTCAAAACAAGGACCAGGATTGCAGGTCTCAGAAAAGGAGCAGGGAAGTGAGAAGCAAACTCCGCCTCCCCCACCCCCCAAATACCTGCACTTAACTGGTCTTTCCTTCTCTTTTGTTTTTTATTAATGCATTTTTTTTTCTTGTTAAAAAAAAATAAAGAATCTATTATTCTCAGGTCTATAATTGCTCTAAAAAACATTTTTTTCAGTGGGACCTTACAAAGCAAACACGTTGGTCTGCGATAAACACTGAAGAAAGCAAACATTGGAAGAACCCAAATCCACTTTGGAGTTTATATTTGTTATTTACAGCCCTGAAATGGACTGCCCATTATCTTCAATAGAGCAGCCATCAATGGACAGAACTTTGTTGAGTTTTTCTGTAGATGGTGCTTTTGCAGTTTTCTAGATTATACCTATTCTAACATAGGCATAACTTCCTTCCCCCTAGGGGAGGTGGAAAAACACAGTGGTTGCAACTTGAAACTTGTTGAATAATACTGTCCAAAGTCAATTTATTTGGAGTTCTGTACATAAAAATGTGAGCAGGGATCATGATTCCACTTCAATAATTTTTCTGCTTTGGTTCAAGAAGTCCTCTAAATGTGGAGAACAAAGGGAAGGCAAGGTATTTTCTAGAGTTCTTGCAAACTTACAAAAAGGAGCTTAAAGACAAAATGTGTAGTACACGAATAAAAATCAAAGTTAAATTAAAAGAAAGAAATGTATTTCATTACGTGTACTACAAGACCCTTGCTCTATTGATTTCATTGATTGGTTTAGGATTTTTAATATATTATGTTATGCTAAACTTCAATATTTTCACAGATTTGGCAAATTCACGGGAAAAGAAGCTAATTCATATAGGCTATTTATAACTTCTAAATAAACCAGAGATGTTCACAAATAATTGCTGTTAATTTACCAACTTAATCAAAGTTATTCTTTTTCTCAACTTAAGCCTCTGCTATCAGAATTATTTTCCCCATTATCTACATCAGTTAGGATTTAGTATCAGAAATTCCAAAATGTTGAAATGAAGAAAAATTGGAAGTCTAGAAGTTTTTAAGAGGCAATTCTAATCCGGTGTTGACTTAAAAAGGCCTGTAATGCCCCAGTTGCAACTGAAAGAGACAACCGTGAAGATCAGTGTCTCAGAATCATTTCCTACATGCTCCACTCAAGGGCAGGCGTCAACTCACACGAGGAACCACGAGGATCCCGGCTTTCCCAAACGTTTAAGAGTTAGGGAAACTTCAAAGGTGCCCCTGCTTTCGATTCCACATATACCCGGATGTTTTGTCAAAAAGAGTTTACCAATGATCTCGCATCCCCGCTTCCATGCTATGGCTAGGTCATTAGCAACGAAAACTAAAAAGCCTAGGAGTGGGGGGCGGGGGGCGGCATACAAGAAAGAGGAGAACTTGCTCCTCACATCCACTCCCAACCATGTCAACTGTCCAGCGCATTCCCGGAGTGAAAGCTCCCCAAGAAGACAGTAAGCTTAATCAATATTCTATCCTTGAGGAAATGAGAATAAAGGTAAGTAATAGGCAATTTGTCCCACTCGTCGCAGACATGGATAGAAGTGAGCGTGATTGTCGTGCTATAATCAAGGGAGAGAGTGGCAGTTCCACAGACAGGGTCGTCGGGCTTCCCGTAGCCTGGAGGGGGCATCTCCTCCGACAGAGCCACAGATAGTTTCCATACCCAGCAGTCACAATATTTGCACTCCCCTTTATTCCAGGCTCGCCACCCCCTCCTTTTTCAGCCCTCCCCCTCTCCCGCCCCCTATCCCCAGCTGCCCGCCGGCCAGGATCAGGCCCGCCCGCTGCAGTGACGACTTGAACACAGGCCCGCGCTTCCGCGCCTCCTCGCCCCGGGCTCAGGCTGCCCTCCAAGGGGCACCTACGTCCCCTCCGGCCCTAGCGGCCTTGGCTGCGGGCAAGGGAGGCGGAGGCGAGGGCGCTCAGCTCCGCCGCTGCCCGGCCCAGCCCCGCCCCGCCCCACCCTCCGGCCCTCCCCTCCGCTTAGCCGCGCTCTCCAGCCGAGCGCCGCTGCGGTCTCAGCGCCTGGTCCGGCGGGGATGCCGCTGTTGGCCATAGCTCTCCGGCCGAGAAAACCTTGCTGTCTTCCGCCAAGGGGGAGGCGCCACTCCGCCCCGGGGCGGTAGCTGTGAGCGGACTACGGGACCGCCACAAAAGCCCCTTTCCTGAGGCCTGGCCGGACAGGACTCGGGTGTGCGGCGGAGGCTCCCCACCCCTGTACTCAGTCTCCCGCCCCGTTCCTCCTCCTTCCCTCCCCGTCCCTCCTCCTTTCCCACCCCCCCACCCCCACCCCGAGGGCTCGCACACCCCGCGGGCGGGAAGGAGCCGCCCTCGGGGCGGACAAGGGGCAGGCTGGGCGGGAGGTGGTTGTGCCCGGCACGCGCGGCCTGGGGAGGGGTCGCTGCGCCCCCCGGCCTCAAACTAGCCACCTGCTGGGCGGCCTTGGCCGCCTGGGGGCGGAATGAGGCGAGCGGGATGGGGGGCGGTGGTGCGAAAGCTTGGGGCGTGTATGGGGGATGGGTCCTGGACAGTCAGATGGCTTCGGACCCATCCTATCTGGGCAATAGCTGAACCTCCCCCTCCAAGTCTTAAATGAGCTATGCCCTAAAACTTCTATGTTGTTGTTGTTGTTGTTAAGTGCCATCGAGTCGTTTCCGACTCATAGCGACCCTTAGAGGATTTCCAGGGAGTGACTAGTGAGCTTGAACCACCAATCTTGCAGTGCTAACCAACTTTGCAATCTAGCGCATTTACCCACAGCGCCACACCAGAACTCCTATAGAACATGTGTATACATCAGAATCACCTGGAAACAAAACAAAACAATCCACTACTGTAGAATAGATTCCACTCAGAGTGACCCCCACAGGACAGAGTGGAAATGTTCCATAGTGTTTCCAAGGCTGTAAATGTTTATGAAAGCAGACTGCTCCACCTTTAGCAGCCCAATGCCTAGCTCACAGCACCAACAGGGCTCCTTGAATCACCTGCAGGGCTTGTTAAAAACAAAAATTGCTAGGACCCACCCCAAGACTTTCTGCTTAAGTAAGTCGAAGGTGAGAAGCATTTTGCATTTCTAACAGCTTCCCAGGTGATGATGCTTTTGCTAGTCTGTGTACTATCCTTTGAGAATCATTGATACATCATTCATTCCTGATCTCATACAGTAGTTCCAAATGCACTGCCTATGTTCTCGTTGCCATTGTAATTATTTTTTGGAGGTGAATTCCACACTGAATATGGACTCGATATTTGGCCAGAAGCTCTAAACTTGAGACATGCTTGACAGTATTGCTGCACTGGAGAAAGCGAGACTGCATAGGGTTGCTCCAGCGAATGCCACTGTTCAGCTGGCTATTTGTACCCACAATGCAACAGGAACCTGTGCGATGAGTCTCAGCTCGTCATAACAATTCGAACTGGAATGTAGTAACTCTGATGTAATGACCACCTCCTGTCTTCTCCTTACAAGTTTCTAATTTTTGTTCCACGCTGTACTCTGTATATTTTTATTGTTTTATATTGTCCTGATGTAGCGCTATAGGATCTGGTAGCGTAGTGGTAACGAATTGGGCTGCGAACCACAAGGTCAGTAGTTCGAAACTACCAGTAGTTCCGTGGGAGAAAGATGAGGCTTTCTAGCTCCCGTAAAGATTTACAGCCTCGGAAACCCTGTACAGGATCGCTATGAGTCGAAATCGACTCCATGGCACAAAACCACCAACCACCATAAACACAAGGTCAGCCGTTTAAATCCACCAGCCACTCCTTGGATACCCTACACAGGGTCCCTATGAATTGAAACTGACCCGAAAGCACTAACAAATAATATTGTACCAAAGGGACTAAAGGATTTTTTGTTAAGAGCAAAAGAACTGTATGATAGAGAAGAAACTTGAAGGAAACTTCTTTTAAAAATCAACACCCATTGTAGTTTTTAAAAACCTTTTTTTTTTTTTTTTTAAATTTATATGGAAGACCACAAAAGAATCGATGCATTTGAGTTATGGTGTTGGAGAAGAATATTAAAGGTACTATGGACTACCAGAAAAACAAACAAATCTATGTTGGAAGAAGTGCAACCAGAATGCTCCTTAGAATTCAAGATGGCCAGACTTCATCTCTCATACTTCAGACATATTATCAAGTGGGCCCAGTACCTAGAGAAGGATGTCTTGCTTGGTAAAGTGTAGAGTCAGCAAAAAAGAGGGAGACCCTCAAAGAGATTAATTGGCATAGTGGCAGCAGTAGTGTGCTCAAGTGTTAACAATTGTGAGGATGGCACAGAACCTGGTCCTATTTTGTTCTGTTGTGTATAGGGTTGCTATGAGATGGAATCAATTCAAAGGCATCTAACAACAACAACATGCATTTGAAGGGGTCTTGGTGTGGCAAAGTAAGATAACTACTATACTGCTAACCATAAAGTTGGCAGTTCAAAGTAACCAGCTTCAGAAACCCTGCACAGGGTCACAATGAGTAGGAACCCACTCAAGGGCACTTAATAACAACAACATTCATTTAAAGGGAGCATAACTGAGCTTACAATTTTAAATGTCACCTGTCTTCTCAAATCTGGTACCTCTAAAAACTGTTTCTGAAAATCTATTATGAGAGATTGTTGTTGTTGTGAAGTGCCGTCGAGTCTGTTCCGACCCATAGCGACCCTGTACAGGGTTTCCGAGGCTGTAAATCTTTACGGGAGAAGAAAGACTCATCTTTCTCCCGCGGAGCGACTGGTAGTTTCGAACTGCTGACCTTGAGGTTCGCAGCCTGATTCGTAATCACTACGCTACCAGAGCCTCTTATTATGAGAGATAGATGAGAAAAACTACCCCCCCCTCAAAAAAAATAAAAACAAAAAAACATGCTTACTTTTTTGAGCCTCAGTGGGCAGCTTCTAATCATATAGTTTGAGTCTTGTAGGTTTCCTAATCAAATACTTGAGTTGCTCAAAGAGAAGAAAGTTGGGAACCAGCTTTCACTGTTTTTTTTCTTTAAGAGATTAAACACAAAATCAATTTAATGGAATATCTGTAATCTTAAATACAAGAAGTCAAGAACTAAGATCATAATAGAAAGGTTAGCTTTCCTCCATTGTTCATGCAATCTAACTCATATTTTTGGAACTTAATTATCAATGAAAGCTACTACATCAACGCAATACAGTATAGGCAAATTACAAGAACCTTTTACTTCTCCCAACTGGGTCTAAATTGCAATTCTTAACACTGAACAGTGTGCTTTTGGCATTGAATATTCAATACAGTGAAATGTGTTTTAAGTGAACCACCCAAGGGCCCATGAACATTTGCTTAATAATGATACTTTGCAGTTCTATAGGGCCTTTCAAGCAAGGATCTCAAGTGGAATGTTCTTTAACTGTACCCTCCATGGGAAACCTTGGGAATATTTTAAAGTGCTTACTTAAGGCCTATTGGAAAGACTCTTTAGTATAGATTTCACAGTATGGTTTTAAGAAATAAGGTATGGCAGAAATTTCAATGTCAGGGGCATCATATTCCTGGAGATTTGATAGTTACTGATTTTACGTGAAGTTTAAAATTTACATTTACCCCAACTTTTTATTTTGAAAATGTCCAAAGCTTCAGTAAAGTTAAAATAACAACATAATGAAACGTTTCATTTCACTGAGAACCCATAATCTCTTCACCTAGATTAAATTTTGTGACAATTGCTTAGGTTTTCTCTCGATAGATAGATAGATAGATAGATAGATAGATAGATAGATAGATAGATAGATAGATAGATAGAATATAAATAGAAATATATTCTGGAAAGATAGACAAATAGAGATGTAATATTTAATTATTAATTCTATATACTCATCCCTGGAGTCCTGGTGTGGCACCATAGGATAAGCACTCAACCTCAAGGTCAGTTTGAACCAAAGTCGGTGATTCAAACTCACCAGCAGCTCCACAGAAACCTTATACAGACTCACTATGAGTTGGAACTGGTTCACAGCACTCAACAACAACTTCAATCATTTAGAGTAAATTTTCAACATCATCATACATCACTCTTAAATACTTCTTCAACACTCTTCTGATAAAAGTATTTTATGTGAAACTTGTAATATATTTAATATATAAATTTATATTGTTGTTATTAAATGGCTTCAAGTCAGTTCCAATTTATGGAAACCCTATGGGTTTCCAAGGAGTGGCTGGTGAGTTTGAACCGACGACCTTAAATAAGGTCGTCGGTTCAAAAGGACCTTTTTGTCCAGTACTTATCTTACAGTACCAAAGGAGGACTACTATATACAGTGGCAATATAAAGAGTATATTCTCAATGTTGACTCATTATTTTAAAAAGCATTCTAATGACTTTAAGTATTTTTTTGTGTTTAGACACTCTATAAAATTCATCAGTGTTATTTATGAACTTAGGATATGAGATTTTAAGCCAGCACTGATAGGAGTAATCCTAAATAAGGTATGACTTTATTATCTAGATATCTTGGGAATCTTACAAAGAGATATTTAAACCCTGTATACGAAATGTTTTGTAATTAGACTTCAAATACAATTGAAGAAACAGAAAATCTTTTTGACATGTTTGGGAACACAAATGGCACATTGGTATTCCAATTCCAGGAAAAAAAAATCTATGTGCTTTTACCTAAATTAATGTTTGGTCTAAATTATCTGAATAATTGTTTTAATTATCCACTTCATTTTGCTAGCTAGTGTAGACTTGACCAAAATGAATATAGCATTGGCAGTTATGTACTTTGAGAAGTGTATGTAGACAATTTACATAATTTAGCCAAAATGGCCAATTAATTGGTGTAATTTTGAGTGTCTAGACTTGGCCTTCATGGGTAGATAGAAGAAGTGAAACCTCTCCTTTTCCCAATGGTTTCCACCCTCTAGTTTTAAAGATCTGTATTTTTCCTGTATTGAATTTTTTGCACTCTTAATTTTAAAATAGTCTCATGTTTTTATGATAGAAATGTTAATTAAAAGTAATTATCCAAAGACTATCAAGTACATCTTCTTGTCTCCTACAAGTCCTTAAATTATTGCATAACTTAATGTGTGATTTATCCCACTTTTGGAAATGTATATAATTGCATATTTACCTCTGTAGTGTTAGTGCCTTATACTTAATATTCATTCATTAGCATTATTCTCTCTTCTATAGAAAATCAGCTTCTAGCTGCATGAAATTCTTGGAGCTTTAAGCTCCATCTTACATCTTACAAATAATTGTAGATGAATTTTAGCAGTTTGTTAGGTGTGAAATTCATATAGCTTTAAGTAAAAATTAGTGGGAACATTAAATATTATACATATAATTACCTCCTTGGGTCAGAGTCACTGTTACTTTGATTATTTTAAGTGTAATTTAATGTTTTCTTTTATTCTTATGTAGTTCACATTTTTAAACATGACACTTTGTACTGCATTTTAATAAAGTCTTCATTTTCTAAAGCTATATGTCAAGGCAAAGCAAAAGTTGATGGCTGTGTTAATCTTACTAAACAAAGAATTGGTATAGGAATAGATTTAAACAATTTAAGCTTCAGAAGTATACAACCTAAATTATAAAACATGTTTTTTTCATAACCACTAATATTTATTGTCTCTGTTCCTGAGCAATTAGTTAATACAGATCAACTGAAAGACATTGACAATGAAAATGCTTCTAAACTCAATTGATATACATTGAGTTATATGTTATATATATGTTTCCATACATTTGAGCTACATAATATAATGAAATAAACACTAAATATGAATTGGAAAAACTGGGCTCCATTTCCAATTGAACTGATTCTCTACATTGGATTAGATAATATACCAACTTAATCTGCCTGTGCCTCACTTAGTTTATTTGCAAAAGGATATTATCACTCACCCATTGGATTTTTGAGGCTCAAATTAAATAATGTCTGTGAATCATCTTATTTGTTGAGTGCCAACTATAGATGAGGCACTGATGGCTCAGTCATAGATTTCTCAACTTTGATGAGTCCTCATGTGGCACTGTGGGTTAATGTACTGGACTGCAAGGCTGGTTTAAATCTCAAGGTCAGTGGTTCAAGCTCACCATCCGCTCCTTGAAAACCCTATTCGGCACTTAACAACCACATGTAGGAGCCCCAGGTTTCAATTTCTGGCAGGTACCTCATGTACAGCCACCACCCATGTGTCACTGGAGGGTGACAAATTAGGAAAAGACCTGGCGATCCTCTTCAGCCAAAGAAAACCCACTGAAGCACACACGTGCATGGTGTGGCCGTAAGTCAGGGTACTAACAGTGTAAGTACGTAAACGCTTCCCTTACTGAGTACTTGTCCCTGTCAGGAATTGAGAATTTGAAGAGGCTTTGATTCTGTACACACTTTCTGTGGGGTTCAGAGAGAGACAAATGCCAGCCATACCTAGAAGCAGAATCTTTGATATGGTGACAAAATGTGAAATTGTTCACTATTGATTCATAAGTAAGCGTATGTAAGCCCATGCTTACCTTGTTCATTGCTTAGTCTGACACTGGCAACTAACAACATTAACTATAGAAAATGACAAGATAAATATAAGCCAAACACAGATGGCTGATTTCAAGATATTTAAAATACACAGAAAGAAAAATCACCGACACAAAACAAGGTTGAGGATAGAATTTTGTATTTAATGAATTGTATAAATCATTACTTTAAGGATAGGGAATGTTCAGCTCACGGGCCATAAAAGGTCCATGAAATCATTCAGTCTGGCAACCACAGTCCCAACCATTACATTGTTATTGTTGTTAAGTGCCACTGAGCCAGTTCTGGCCCATAGTGACACTGGCTAGGGTTTCCAAGGAGCCATCGGTGAGTTTGAACTGCCAATCTTGTAGTTCAAACTGACCTTGCAGTCCAGTGATTTATCCCACAGTGCCACACCTGGATTCTTAGGGGTAAGTTAATTAAATGTTTGACCAAATATAGCAGGGTGATTTTTTTTTTTTTTTATGTTTTATTGTGAATTATGTGATTGTTTACATGGGAGAACATTAGTTTTACATTAATCCTATCATATATCATTTCATTGCCATGGTTACAATCCTCTCCATGCATCATCAAACAACCAACCAAAGGGTATAATCTACCCATGGTTACAATCCTCTCCATGCATCCTCAACCAACCAACCAAAGGGTATAACCTACAATCCCCCCCAGTCGTCAGCACATCTCTGCCTCCATCTCAGGCATCACTGCTTCTCTGGGTAAGGTCCCGCTCTCTGCTCTTCTCCCTTGATGGTCCCAGGGACCTCCACTCCTAGACTTCAAAGTCAATCACTCCCATTCTTGGTACAAAATGTCTACCTTTACATTTCCAACCATTACAATCAGTCTTGATAACAATTATTCACCATTGTATCACAAGAGACCTATCCACATTTCTTTTCATCAGCCCCGCCTAGACAGATTGGATACTACTCAGTGGAGAGTCTACCTTCATCCACGCCCTCTTGAAAGCTTGTAAGCCGGTCACTTCTTGTCTTTGTAGCCCCCTCCCCCCACTTTGGGTAGCCAATGTCCAAGTTGCTCATCCCTGTCTACTCTGAGTATGGAGGGGGTCGGAATGATCCTTGCTGTAAAGATTTGTTCCCTCTTTTGATCAACTAGCAGGGTAATTTTTAAGTTGCTAATTTTGTATAAGGAGCTCTGATAGCATAGTGGTTACGAATCGGGCTGTGAACCACAAGGTCAGCAGTTTGAAACTACCAGCCGTTCCACGGGAGAAAGGTGAGGTTTTCTGCTCCTGTAAAGATTTACAGCCTCGGAAACCCTGTAGAGGGTCACTACGAGTCGGAACTGACTCCACGTCACATAACAATAACAACAATTTTGTATGGCCCTTGAATGATGTTAAAGATTTTGGCAGGAAACAGGTTCTCCACTCCTGCTTGAGATCAACAGGGTCTAAAGACAAGAAGACAAAATGACACATGTAATGGTTTACAATGTATTTTAGATTTTGATAGGTCAACCTAAGGTGAAGGAGCCCTAATAGTGCAGAAGTTAAACACTCAACTGCGAACTAAAAGGTTGGTGGTTCCCACTCATCCAACAGTACTGTGGAAGAAAGACCTGGCTATCTACTTCTGTTGAGATTGTTGTTGTTGTTAAGTGTCCTTGAGTCAGTTACAACTCATAAGGACCCTGTATAGTATTTTGAGACATGACTGATGGGTTTGAACCGTCTACTTGTTGGTTCAAACTGAATTTTTGGTCCTACAGTTCCACGCCAGGACTCCATTAAGATTAGAGCCAAGAAAAACCTATGTCACACTTCTACTCTGTCACATGGGTCCTATGAGTCAAAAATTGACTTGACACCTAACAATGATAACTGTTCTGTTCAGCTCTTGTACCTCATAAGTTCTTCCATTTGCTTTAGCATCTCTACGCTGGAGAGCAAGTTTTAGTGTCTCTTCTGACATCCATTTTGACCTTTTCCTTCTTTCTGGTTTTCTCAGTGACCTTTTGCTTTCTTCATGTATGATGTTTTTGATGTCATAACACAACTCTCCTGGTCTTTGGTCTTTAGTGTTTAATGTACCAAATCTGTTCTTCAGATTATCTCTAAATTCAGGCAGGATATATTCAAGGTCATATTCTGGCTCTCCTGGATGTGTTTTCATTGTCTTCAGCTTCAGTTTGAATTTGCATATGAGTAATTGATGGTCTGTTCCACAGTCTGCCCCTGGCCTTGTTTTCACTAATGATATGAAGCTTTTCCATTGTCTCTTTCCACAGATGTAGTCAACTTGATTTCTATGTATTCCATCTGGTGAGGTCCATATGTATAGTCATCTCTTATGCTGTCTAAAGAAGGTATTTGAAATGAACAAATCATTGGATTTTGCAGAATTCTATCATGTGTTCTCCAGAATCATTTCTATCACCAAGGCCATATTTTCCAATTACTGTTCCTTCCTCTTTGTTCCTAATCTTTGCATTCCAATCACCAGTAATGATCAATGCATCTTGATTGCATGTTTGATCAATTTCAGATTGAAGAAGTTGGTAAAATTCTTCTATTTCATCCTCACTGGCTTTAGTGGTTGGTACATAAATTTGAATAATAGTGGTATTAACTGGGCTTCCCTGTAGGCGCATGGATATCATCCTATCACAGACATGCTGAGCAAATAATCTGAGAAGCTGGGTTATAGGAAGAAAAACGTGGCATCAGGATTGGAGGAAGACTCATTAACAACCTGCAATATGCAGATGATAGATACAACCTTGCTTGCTGAAAGGGAAGAGGACTTAAAACATTTACTGATGAAGATCAAAGAGCACAGCCTTTGGTATGGATTACATCTCAATGTAAAGAAAACAAAATTCTTCACCACTGGACCAATAAACAACATTCTTACCAACAGAGAAAAGACTGAAGTTGTCAAGGACTTCATTCTTCTTGGATCAACTATCAACACTCATGTAAGCAGCAGTCAAGAGATCAAATGACGTATTGTATTAGACAAATCTATTGCACAAAACCTTTTTAAAGTGTTGAAGAGCAAAGATGTCATCTTGAGGAATAAGGTGTGCCTGACCCAAGCCATGGTATTTTTAATAAACTCATATGCATGTGAAAGCTGGACAGTGAATAAGGAAGACCATAGAAGAATTGATGGTTTTGAGTTATGGTATTGGAGGAGAATATTGAAAGTGCCATGGGCTGCCAAAAGAACCAATAAATCCATTTTGGAAGAAGTGCAGCCAGAGTGTTCCTTAGAGGCCAAGATGGCCAAACTTCGTCTCTCATACTTTGGACAAATTGTCAGGAGGGAGCATTCGCTGGAGAAGGATATCATGTTTGGTAAGGTGGAGGGTCAGAGAAAAGAGGAAGACCCCCAACGAGATGGATTGGCCAGGTGGCAGCATTGATGGACTCAAGCGTGGCAACAGTGGTGAGGTTGGCCCAGGATTGAGCAGTGTTTCGTTCTGCTGTGCATAATGTTGCTATGGGTTGGTACTGACTCAATGGCACCTAACAACAACAATGACAACAGAGGTAGGAAAAACACTGATTACTTGATTCTTGCTGAAACCATCACAGTGTTGGACTGCTAACTTCAAGGTCAGCAGTTCGTATCCACCAACCTCTCTGTGGGAAAAAGATGAGGCTTTCTGCTTCCATAAAGATTTGGAGCCTTGAAAGCCCTATACGGGGTCACTATGAGTCAGAACAGAATCAACAGCACACAACAAAACCATGACAGAGTAGTAGCATACAATGTAATCTTAGTATTTACAGAATTAAAAACAAATGATAATAATTGTTGAAGTTTTGCCTGGATTACTAGCTAAAATGGGGTTGTGAGACCTAATCAGTAAATATTGACATGCTTCAGTGTCATTGATCTGTCATTGGCATATATATATATAATATTGACTTGCATCAGTATTATACACACACACACACACACACACACATATATATATATATATATATATATACTTTTTTTAAAAGACAGTTGGCTTTACAAAAAATGGTTGAAAAAAATGGAGCCCCAGACTGCCACCGTCTTTTGTTGGTTGAGGCGAGGTCCTACCCACTCTGGGGCACCGGCTCTACACCTGTCATTTCATTCACCAATCCTGCTCAAAGTTGGGAGCCTACAGCTGTCCTGTTCTTTTCAACCTTTTCTGGGATGGAAGAGATGGGATGACTGGCTGGCTGCTGGTCAAGGCTTCATCACATATTCAGCTAGTCTGTACAAGCTCGATTGTGTAATTGTATTGTTTCCCCCTTTGTTTGTAGAGCAGAAGTTTTCAGTTTAAAAGGTCATTAGAATGTTTATTTTACCATGTGTCCCTATTTAATTATTTTGCTCTGAATTGCATTTGTTAATAAAACAATGGTGTCAAATTGTTAGCCATAATTTATGTTGGGTTACGTATATCCGTGGGTTTGTATAGCCAGAAGCAGTGAGTGAATAGAGAATAAGAGAAACCAGTTGGAAGGTTCTGGTTAGGTTTCCTTCCAAATAAGGACTAATCTCTTGCCTTCCCAAATAAGACACATGAGCATAAGCAAAGAGTCTTTGTGTTTGAAGGTAGTGAATTCTGCTAACTCAATATTAATGGTTTGAATCTGTCACAGGAACTTGAATGTAGAGAATCAAATGGTTTTTCTATTGATTGGTGACTGGATTGGTTCTAGCTAAACTCTGCAGCTTTGAGTTGGAATAGGTGGGGAAAAGGTTAAAATTCATATGCCTGTCATGTTGGGTGTCTGTGAGTGTTTAAATTAGTCTTTAATTGTCACAATAATCTGATGGAAAAGCATTACTTCTCATTTCCGCTCCAGATATTAATATCATGCACAGTTTGGCTGGGGGTGGTTTTAGCGAAATAGACTCTAGAGCCACTAAATAATACACCTAACTCCTAGGAAGACATACCAAACACAGAATATGAGAGAACACATTGATTCGGAAGACACTTTCACTAATTTTTTCCTTTTACTATTTGGAAGATCAGTTCCTCAGCTACTAAGACTGTACTATAGATTTTAGCAAGGTGCTGTGTGATGCCATCCAATAGGTGCCAACTCCTAGCAACCCTCTGTCCAACAGAATGCAACACTGCCTGGTCCTGCGTCATCCTCACAACTGTTGCCATGTTTGAGCCCATTGTTGCAGCCACTGTGTCAATCCATCTCAGTGAAGGTCTCCCTTCTTTTAGATGACCTTCTACATTACAAGCATGATGTCCTTTTCCATGGTCTGGTTCCTGATAAGATGTCCAAAGTATGTGACATGAAGTCTACCCATTTTGCAATCAAAGGACTATTCTGGCGGTACATCTTCCAAGACAGGTTTGATTGTTCTTATGGCAATCCATGGTGCTTTCAGTGTTCTCTGCCAACACCGTAACTCAAATACATAGATTCTTCTCCAATCTTCCTTATTCATGTCCAGCTTCACATGCCTGTGGTTATGCCTCCTGATGGTTACAATATGAGGAGTTCTCTGGGTCTCTCTTCCTACTTTCCTTACACTGGAATTATCACATTATAATAGAAACTGTCCTGGTATGGCATTATAGGATAAGCACTAGATTGCTAACCATCAAAATATGGTGAGTCCTCTGGGTCTCTCTTCCTTACACTGGAATCATCACATTATAATAGGAACTGTCCTGGCATGGCATTATAGGATAAGCACTAGACTGCTAACCACAAGGCCATGCCTCAGAAACCCTATACAAGGTTGCTCAATGGCACTTAGGAACAACAACAGAAATTGTAACCAGAAGTCTAGTATACAAACAAGCAATTTTTTAAAAAATTATTCAACTAAGATCTTATGTCTTTGGACACACAACTTGTCTACTCTTGGGTTTAGGTTAGTTATATAATCTCTGAAATCTAAACTTGTCGAATGGCATTTGTAAATGAAAATAGTTTAAAATTAGTGTAAATTTGAGTATTTTGTGACAGTACTCAGAAAATGGTCATTGAAACCATGAATGAAGTCACTTATTTACATATTTATAGGTAATACTTCTTAGGGATATTTGAAAATTACCTCAATGTAAGGAGATCCCTGGCAGGAAGGAGGGGGCACATATTTGGAATAAAGCTAACTCCTAGTATGGGAAGGACTTTTTTTAGTATCAGAAAATCAGTGCTACCACATTTTTCTTTTTATGTGTGTTTGGGGAACTCCAAAGGTAAAACAAAATTAATATTTCACTTAGGCTTTGTATATATATTTAACCTCAAGATTTGTTTCTCATCTATAAAGTAAGATGAGGGGCCTTCAGAAAGTTTGTGAAAAGAATCCCATTATCTGTTCTTTCCATTCTTCCAAGAATTTAAAAAAAAAAAGTTTTATTGTGAATTATGGAATAGATTACATGGTAGAATAACATTAGCTTTACGTTCATCCTATCATATATCATTATATTGCCATGGTTACAATCCCCTCCATGCATCATCAACCAACCAAAGGGTATATACCCCGCCAGCCTGCCCTTTGGTCGTCAGTATACAGCCCCTGTCCCTCTCTGGGTCTAGAGTTCCCAGCTGCTCCATCTCTCCACATCATTGTCTCTGCCTCCATCTCTGGGGTCACTTTTTCTCTGGGTAAGGTCTCACACTCTGCTCTTCTCCCTTGATGGTCCCAGGGTCCTCAGCTCCTGAACTGCAAAGTCAACCACTCCCTTCCTTTTGCTACAAAATGTCTACCTGAACATTTCCAACCCTCACAGTCAGTCCTGATAACAATTATTCACTATTGTACCATATCCGCATCTCCTTTCATCAGCCCCGCCCAGACAGATTGGATACTACTCAGTGAAGATTCTAGCTTTCTCCATGCCCTCTGGAAATAGGCTTCCTCTTGAAAGCTTGTAAGCCAGCCACTTCTTACTTTTGTAGCCCGCCCCCCCCCCCATTTTGGGTAGCCAATGTCCAAGTTGCCCATCCCTGTCTACTCTGTGTATGGAGGGGGTGGGAATGATCCTTGCTGTAAAGATTTGTTCCCTCTTTTGAGCTACTGCATCCATAGGTGTAGGTCAAGTTCATCAAATTGTATCAGATTACTCTTTTTTTTCCTCTTCTTTCTTCTACTAGTTGAGCTCTGATCATCCAGCCATTGAAGCCAGGTCAAGTGTGTATTATCTGCAAGTGTGGGTGTTCTTATGCAGATGCCCTCTCTTCTTATCAGCTGAACGCTTCATTCTCCACTCTAGTTCTCTGTGGCTATGTCACTGACTCTGGGCCCAAGAGTCCCCAGGTCTTTCCAAGCTACTGCCCAACCAGGCCTTCACCTGGGTTCACAGGAGTCTATTGAACATTGTAGGGCTTAGTTCACAGCTTCATTGATGTTTTTCCCTCACTTCCCCTTTTTGGTGACCATCCCCAACATGGTCACCAGTCAGAGTGCATGTCTGCTCCTATATTCCCCTTGAGTCTTAGTCTTGGAAGGGGGTTTGCCCTGAAGAGACCTGATCACTTGCCTTGATGTCTCCTGGATAAGCAATTTGTTTGTTCTTTCTTGTAGTAGTCGAACTGCTGTTATTGTTTTTTGTTTTTGTTTTTTTTTCCTGTTGGCCTTTTTTTAAGAAGTATCTTCTAAGAGTCACTGTACCAAAAGGAAAAGGTTACTGTTCAATCGTTTCAAGAGGTAGCGTATGATCAAGAGCCAATGATACTAAAAGAAGAAGTCCAAGGTGGATTGAAGGAATTGGCAAGGAACAAGGCACCAGGGATTGATGGAAGAAAAATTGAAATCTTTTAAGAAAGTGAGGCAACACAGGAGGCACTCACTAAACTCTGCCAAGAAATTTCGAAGAGAACTACCTCATTGACTGATTGGAAGAGAACCCTATTTGTGCCCATTCCAAAGAGAGGTTACCCAACTGAATGTGGAAATCATCAGACAATCTCTTTGATATCCCATGCCAGTAAAGTTTTACTAAAGGTAATATAGAAACGGCTGCAAGCATACATTGACAGAGAGCTTCCAGAGGTTCAAGCTGGATTCAGAAGACCATGAAATGAGAGATATCATTGCTGATGTCCAATGGATCTTGGCTGAAAGCAGAGACTATCAGAAAGATGTTTATCTGTGCTATATTGTCTATGCAAAAGCTTTTGATTGTGTGGACCATGACAAGCTACAGACAATATTGTGAAGTATGAGTATTCCAGAACACTTAATTGTGCTCATGAGGAATCTGAACATGGACCAAGAGGCAGTTGTTTGAACAGAACATGGGAACACTGAATGATTTAAAATTAAGAGAAAGGTGTGCAACATGGATGTATTCTTTCACCATACTTATTCAACCTGTATGCGGAGCACATAATCTGAGAAGCTGGGTTATAGGAAGAAAAACGTGACATCAGGATTGGAGGAAGACTCATTAACAACCTGCAATATGCAGATGATACAACCTTGCTTGCTGAAAGTGAAGAGGACTTAAAACATTTACTGATGAAGATCAGAGAGCACAGCCTTTGGTATGGATTACATCTCAATGTTAAGAAAACAAAAATCCTCACCACTGGACCAATAAACAACATTCTTACCAACAGAGGAAAGATTGAAGTTGTCAAGGACTTCATTCTTCTTGGATCAACTATCAACACTCACGGAAGCAGCAGTCAGGAAATCAAACGACATATTACATTAGGCAAATCTGTTGCACAAGACCTTTTTAAAGTGTTGAAGAGCAAAGATGTCAGCTTGAGGACTAAGGTGCACCTGCCCCAAGCCATGGTATATTCAATAACCTCATATGCGTGTGAAAGCTGGACAGTGAATAAGGAAGACCATAGAAGTATTGATGCTTTTGAGTTATGGTGTTGGAGGAGAAGATTGAAAATGCCATGAGCTGCCAAAAGAACCAACAGATCCATTTAGGAAGATGTGCAGCCAAACTTCGTCTCTCATACTTTGGACATATTGTCAGGAGGGAGCATTCACTGGAGAAGGATATCATGTTTGGTAAGGTGGAGGGTCAGAGAAAAAGAAGAAGACCCCCAACGAGATGGATTGGCTAAGTGGCAGCATCAATGGACTCAAGTGTGTCAACAGCAGTGAGGTTGGCCCAGGATCGGGCAGCTTTTCTTTCTGCTGTGCATAAAGTCACTATGGGTTGGTACCAACTCGATGGCACCTAACAACAACCACAAACTTAAGGTTAATCCATACTAAAGGTTAGAGTCTTTGATCTTCAGAAAGTGCTTCAAGTCCTCTCCATTTTCAGCAAGCAAAGTTATTCATTTGCATTATTGCAGGTGGTTAATGAGTCTTCCTTCAATTCTGATCATATGTTCTTCTTCTGTTTCAGTGTTCTGTAATTCTTATTCTTCATAATGTAAGCCATAATTGCATGGGATCCATATGGTCAAC
Source organism: Chrysochloris asiatica (assembly GCF_000296735.1). Lineage (NCBI taxonomy): Eukaryota > Metazoa > Chordata > Mammalia > Afrosoricida > Chrysochloridae > Chrysochloris > Chrysochloris asiatica. The sequence goes on along the minus strand of NW_006408524.1, from coordinate 32,939,217 downwards.
TGCCTTTGTGCAATCAATAAAACACATCTTTCTTGTATTCTCTGCTTTCAGTCAAGATCCATCTGAATCAGCAATGATATCCCTGTTCCACATATTCTTCTGAATCAGTCTTGAATGCACTGTTGATGTACTGCTGTAACTGTTTTTTAATTATCGTCAGCAGAATTCTGTTTGCATGTGATATTAATGTTATCACTTGAATTTTTCTGCATTCTGTTGGATCACTTTGGTTTGTAATGGGCACATGTATGGATATCTTCCAATCAGTTATCTTCTAAGTTTCTTGACGTAGCAAGTGAGTGCATCTAGCACTGCATCCACTTGTTGAAACATCTTAATTGGTATTCCATCAATTCCTGGAGCCTTGTTTCTGCCAGTGCCTTCAGTGTAGTTTAAATGTATTCCTTCAGTACTAATCATTTCGATCATGATTGAACATCAATCAATTCTTTTTTTTTTTTTTATGTTTTTATTGTGAATTATGTGATAGTTTACATGGAAGAACTTTAGTTTTACATTCATCCTATAGTATATCATTTCATTGCCATGGTTACAATCCCCTCCATCGATCAAATTTTTTTGGTACAGTAATTCCGTGTCTTCTGTACATCTTTTGATGCTTCATGTGTCATTCAGTCTTTTGCCCATAGAATCATTCAATGTTGCAGCTCAAGGCTAGGATTTCTTCTTCATTTCTTTGAGCTTGTGAAATAGTGAATGTGTTCTTCTTTTTTGATTTTCTAACTCCCCGCCTTTGCACGTTTTATTACTTTTCTTTGTCTTCCCAAGCTGCCCTTTGAAATCTGTTCAGCTCTTTTATGTCATCATTTCTTCCATTCACTTTGTCTTCTATACATTTAAGAGCAATTTTCAGATTCTCTTCTAACATATATTTCTTTCTTTTTGAAATCTTTTTAATAGCCTTTTACTTTCTTTCTGTCTGATTCCTTAATGTCATTCCACAACTCATATAATCACTGTATTCACTGTGTCAAATCTATTCTTGAGGTCTCTAAACTCACATAAGATACTCAAGGTCGTACTCTGGCTCCCATGGATTTATTTCAATTTTCTTCAACTTCAACTTGAACCCTCATGTGAGTAAGTGATAGTGTATTCCACAGTCGTTCCCTAGATTTGTTCTGACTGTTGGTGTTGAACTTTTTTATCATCTTTTCGCACAGATATAGCTCTGGTGTGGTGCTGTAGAATAAGCACTTGGCTGCAAGGTCACTTTGAACAGCAAGTTCAAACTAACCAGCCACTCTTTAGGGTTGCTAAAAATAGGAACTGACTTGACAGCACTTAACAACATCAACAGTATAGTCAATTTGATTCATCTGTATTCCATATGGTAAAACAAATGTATATAGTCATTGTTTATATTATTGAAAAAAGGTGCTTTCCTTTTTCTTGCAAAATTCTATCATGTTATATCCAGCATCATTTCTATCATGAGGCCATATTCCTTCTTTTTTGTTTCCAACTTTTACATTCCAATCACTAGTAATTATCAATGCATCTTGATTGAATGCTTGATCAATTTCAGATTATGGAAATTCGTAAAAATTTTCAATTTATTTATCTTTGGCATTAGTGACTGGTGGGTCAACTTGAATATTTGTTGTATTAACTGGTCTTCCTTGTTGTCATATGGATATTATCTTATCACTGGCAGTGTTGTATTTTTTGACAATGAAAAAGAACATTTTATTTCAATTTGTCATCTCAGCATACTAGATCATATGATTATCTGATTCAAAATGGTTAATGCCAGTGTCTAAGATATCAATCTTTATGTGCTCCATTTCATTTTTGACAGCTTCCAATTTTCCTTGATTCATTCATGGCATAATCCTGATTCTGATAATTAATGGTTGTTTGTATCAATTTCTTCTCACTTTGAGTAGTACCACATCAGCAATTTGATGGCATTTAACAACAAGAATATTGTCTTCCAGTAGTGTGTTTCTTCCCTTTTTGTTGGCTTTTTTGATTCTGTGTTTAATCTACTATTTTTACATCTCAAAAGTGATTGGTTTAAGACACAAACTATATGATATGGCCTTATTAACATAACAGTCAATCCCTACTTCTAAATGTAGATTTCATCCACATATATAACAGTATTTCAATACCTTTTTTTGTGGGAAGATGGGTACAGTTCAGTCAGTTACATGGGGTGGGAGATGGGAGATGATCCTAGGTAGAGTAGGTTTTCATGGTTGAGATAGCTGCTACCCCAGTATAGTGGGTGCTGTGTGGTGGAGCCTAGAATCTCCTTCAGAATGGAAAGACTTGTTTTCCTAGCTCCTGGGTAAACTGTAGGCTGACAGACTTTAAATGACAGTACCCCTCCTCAGGAATTAAGGGCGGCACCATATACAAGTTCACACTTCCTTCACAAGGACAGCTGGAAACTAATGTCCGTGGATGAATGGGATAAAGGCCTACCTACAAGACTTCTCTCTGTTAGGTTCACTGAAGTTTTGATGTGGCTATTGGACTCCTAAGGAGCTCTGGTATCTTAGTGTTTACGAATCGGTTAGCGAACCTCAAGGTCAGCAGTTCGAAACTACCAGTTATTCTGTGGGAGAAAAACGAGGCTTTCTGCTCCTGTAAAGATTTACAGCCTCGAAAACCCTGTACAGGGTCACTATGAGTTGGAACCTACTCCACGGCACATAACAACAACAACATTGGACTCCTGGTGTGGCACTGTAGGATCAGCACTAGATTTTGAACCACAAAGTTGACAGTGCAAACCCACTTCCTTCTCCTTGGAAACCCTATGCAGGGTCACTATGAATCAGAACGGACTCAACAACACTTAACAGCAACAACAACAAAAATGCAATTAATTTCTTCCTCTGCCCAGCCTTGCTTCCTTCACAGGCATTGATTTTGAAAGCACGTCTCAAATTTTTTTTTTTTTTTTTTTTTGCTTCCTTCACAGGCATTGATTTTGAAAGCACGTCTCAAATTTTTTTTTTTTTTTTTTTCCATGTCGTTTTCGGTCTCAGAGTCCACTTTCTGGGGATCTCAACCAGAAGGGCATTGGCAGTTATAATAGAACTCCAGGACTAAAAGAAGCCCAAAAATTGTGAGAGGCAACATAAAATATGGATACATGTGCTCTTTAACACTGAGTTCAAGTCTTGGCTGTCGCTTACAAGTGATTATGCGGTAAGTTAAATAGAATCCCTGTGTCTCCATTTTCTCATCAATAAATTAGGACAAGGATTAATATATCTGAAAGTTTATCATTTATATTCCTCAAAATAATATACAAGTGGACAGTCATATGATTTATTGGCATCATGAACAAGAGGCCAAGAATGTTAAGAAGGTCCAGTAGTTACGGCACAGGTATCATTTGGTAAAGTGCCATTGAGCATCTCCACCATGCTAAAGTTCTCTCAGTTCCGAAAGACTCCCGTGTCTGTGGCAGGCCGGTTCTCTACTTTTTTATACCCAGATCAGGTGCCCACACCCAGAGATGGGCTGTCACCTGGGAAAGACTCATCTTCTTCCTAGAATTTAATTTACCACTATGCTCCCAGGGCCCCTTCCCTTAAAGCTAGCCCTGTAGAATATATGATTTCTACATTATCATTCCATATGGAGTGTTTTGTTGTTACTGTTATCACCATTTAGTGAAGATGCATTAGTTTACTATTGACGTGTAACAAATTACTGAAAACTTTAAGTTTAAAGAAACCTATATTGATGATCTCAGTTTTTATGGGTCAGGAGAGCAGACACTACTTGGCTGGGTATGACCAGGCTAAAATCAAGATATTGTCTGGACTATAATTTCATTTGGAAGCAATGACTGGGGAAGAATTAATATCCAAGATCATTCAGATTGTTGGCAAAAGCCATTTTCTTGCAACTGCAGGACAGAAGACCCTGACTGTCTGCTGCCTGCTAGCTGAAGGCTAGCCTCAACTCCTAGGGCCTGCCTATAGTTCCATGTGACTGCTTACTTCATAACAAGTAAGAAGTAAAGACTCCTTTTGTTCAGCGACACTGGAGGACAAACCCAGTACAGCACTAAGAACTGTTGGGGTTGGACATTGACTATAGTACACCCCAAAACTTAGTCACAACTGATGATGGTAGGACAGTCAAGAAGCCATTCTATGTGGTCATTCATACAGAAAACAGACTGTACGTCTCATATTAAATTATGGATTTTCTTAATTAAAAAATGCACACAATTCTAGTTGTAGAGTTAGCTCATGATATGCAACAAGATGGAGGCAAAACAACCCCAAAACTTTGTTAGTACAGTTACTTCAAATCAAAGGAAATGGACAAAAAGAGATACCATAATGAAAACAATAATTCACATATCATAATCTTGTTCACTGGACAACTGCAATTACGGTCATTTGACTAATCAATTGTAATTATGGCAACACAGACTACTGAACACACATTACTTGGTGACAAGAAAATTTTGTCTTTTTTCTTTTCTTTTACTCTAAAGGAAAAAAAACACACCCTACAACTAGAAAGTTGTAAAGAAAAATGAATAATTTTCTTAAAAAGGGAGCCATAAAAGCACCAACCCACCACTCGTCTATTAGTTTGTCATACTGTAGTGGCTTGTGAGTTGCTGTGATTCTGAAATCTATGCCACCAGTATTTTAAGTACCAGCAGGGTCACCCATGGTGGACAGGTTTCAGATGAGCTTCCTCCAGACAAAGACACACTAGGAAGAAGGAGTGACACACTACTTCCGAATATTTAGTCACTGAAAACCTTATGAATAGCAGAGAAACACTGTCAGATATAGTGCCAGAAAATGAGTCCCTCAGGTTGGAAGGCACTAAAAATGCAACTGGGGAAGAGCTGCCTCCTCAAAGTAGAGTTGACCGTGATGATGCGACTGGAGTAAAGCCTGTGGGGAAAAAGCCTGTGGGACCTTCATTTCCTGATGGGTCACACCTCAAAATGAAGACTTTGTCTTCTCAAACTGACTTTTGAAATTTTCTTTTCAGCTCTTGTACGTCCTCATTTCTTCCATTTGCTTTAGCATCTCTATGCTGGAGAGCAAGTTTCATTGTATCATCACATCCATTTTGATCTTTTCCTTCTTTCTTTTCTTCTTAATGACTTTCTGTTTTCTTCCTGTATGATGTTCTTGATGTCATCCCACAACTCTTTTGGTCTTCGGTCTTTAAGTGTTTAATGTATCAAATCTATTCTTCAGATGATCTCTAAATTCAATGTCATATTTGGTTCTCATGGACTTGTTTTCAATTTCTTCAGCTTCAGTTTGAATTTGCATATGAGTAATTGATAGTCTGTTCCACAATCTGCCACTGGCCTGTTTTCACTGATAATATGGAGCTTTTCCACCATCTCTTTCCATAGTTGTAGTCAATTTGATTTCTATGTATTCTATCTGGTGAGGTCCATGTGTGTAATCGTCTCTTATGCTGCCTAAAGAAGGTATTTGAAATGAACAAATCATTGATTTTGCAGAATTCTATCATGCAATCTCCAGCATCATTTCTATTACCAAGGCCATATTTTCCAACTACTAATTTTTCCTCTTTGTTCCCAACCTTTGCATTCTAATCACCAGTAATGATCAATACATCTTGATTGCATGTTTGATCAATTTCAGATTGAAGAAGTTGGTAGAATTCTTCTCTTTCATCCTCACTGGCTTTAGTCCTTTGGTGCGTAAATTTGAATAATAGTGGTATTAACTGGGCTTCCCTGTAGGCGCATGGATATTATCCTATCATGCACAAATGTTGTACCTCACAACTGATCTGCATATGTTCTTTTTGACAATGAAAGCAACATCATTGCTCTTCAATTTGTCATTTCTGGCATAGTAAACCTCGTGGTTGTCAGATTCAAAATGGCCAATACCAGGCCTTTTCAGTTCACTAATGCCTAAGATATCGATGTTTATGCGTTCCATTTCATTTTTGACAACTTCCAATTTTCCTAGATTCATACTTCATACATTCCATGTTCTGACTTTCAATGGATGTTTAGAGCTGTTTCTATTCATTTTGAATTGTGCTCCACCAGCAAATGAAGAACCCATGGGTTTTTCTCCCACAGGCTTTACTCCATTCGCGTCATCACGGTCAACTCTACTTTGAGAGGGCAGCTCTTCCCCAGTCTCATTCTAAGTGCCTTCCAACCTGAGGGGCTCATTTTCTGGCACTATATCTGACAGTGTTTCTCTGCTATTCATAAGGTTTTCAGTGACTAAATATTCGGAAGTAGTGTGTCACTCCTTCTTCCTAGCGTGTCTTTGTCTGGAAGCTCATCTGAAACCTGTCCACCATGGATGACCCTACTGGTATTTAAAATACCAGTGGCATCGCTTCCAGAATCACAGCAACTCACAAGCCATCACAATATGACATACTGACAGACAAGCGATGGAAGAAATCATATACAGGGTCACTAAGAGTCGAAACTGCCTCGGTGGCACACTACCACAATCTGCCACCACCACTTTATCAAACATGATATCCTTCCCCAGGAACTGATACTTCCTGACATCATGTTAAAAAAAAAAGAGAGAGAGCGAGACAGAGTTTCACTATCCTTACTTCTAAGGAGCATTGTGGCTGTGCTTCTTCCAACGCTGTTTTGTTCTGGCAGCTCATGTGCTTTCAATATTTTTCTCCAAAACTATAATTCAAATGTAGCAATTCTTCTACAGTTTTCTTTATTCATTGTTCAGCTTTCACATACATATGAAGCAAGAGAAAATACCATAGATTGGATCAGATGAACCTTAGTCCTTAACTTGATACCTTTTTTTTAACACTTTAAGGAGCTCTTTTGAGGCAGATTTTCCTAATGCAATAAGGTCATTTGATTTCTTGACTGCTGCTTCCATGAGTCTTGATTGTAGATCCAAGCAAAATGAAGTTTTTCACAACTTCAATTTATTCTCCAGTTACCATGTTGTTTATTGGTCCAGTGGTGAGAATTTCTGTTTTCTTTATATTTAGGTGTAATCCATACTGAAGGCTATTGTCATTGATCATTATCAGTAAGTATTTCAAGTTCTCATAGCTTCTAGCAAGCAAGGTTGAAGTTCCCTAGATAAACTCTGAAAAGTGCATAAAATGCACTCCAGCCAACTGTGTAGCACTGGAAAGGGACAGAACTGCATGTTTTTGTTGTTAAGTGCCATGGAATCAGTTCTGATTCATAGCCACCCTATATAGGATTTCCAAGGAGCAGCTGCTAGATTTGAACTGCTGATTCTGTGGCTCAAACCAACCTTTTGGTCTAGTGCTTATCCTACAGCAGCACGCCAGAATGTCACAAAACTGTATAGACAGTAACAATAATGATCAAATTATAGACATACTCAATGCTGATGTTAAATGCTGGTGTAATTATTTTAAATTGAAGTTCTAGTCTCATTTTTTTAGGTCAATAAAGACGACATGTTTAATTTCATTATGAAAGGTTTGCTGCTGTTGGTTATTAGATGACTCTGGTCCGGTGTGCAGAATAGATTTTCTCCATAGGATTTTCAAGGCTCTGACCTTTTGGAAGCAGAAAGCTTGGACTGCTTTCTGATGCATCTTTGGCTAGGTTCAAACCACCAACATCAATGTGAATAGCTTCCAGAGACGACGTAATTTCAGGAGTTCTAGTTAAATACAGTAGAATGAGTACATAAGCTTATTTCCATCTCATCAGAAGCCTATCAAAATTGCAATAAAAGAATAAGAGAGGGCAATGTTGAGCCAGAAGATAAACTGAGATGTAAGTAGCCGTGGAATCCAGAAAAGAAAGATTCCAACCAAAAAGAGTGGTGACGAGAAGAGTAACAAATAGGTATTAGGTTGAGAGAAGAAACCAATTCAGACTAAAAGAGCAGGATATGGAATTCAGGGAAAACTGCAGAATTAATAGATTAGTTGATGTATATAAACATCAAATTAAAAAAGAATTGATGAGCAATTGACAAATCTGTAAGGGCATCTAGGAAAAAATAATTATAGGCACTTAGAAAATTAGACTAACGTAAAGTCAGGAAAGTGGATAACTCTGGTGAAAACCAAAAAACTGAATGAGAAAAGAAACATAATCACAATAAACCATCTGGTTCATTAGTAACAATATTTATACAGTCAGAATAGAATCCAGAACAAAACACAAACCTCTTGCCATTGAGTCAATACCAACACATAGTGATGCCTTGTAAGATGGAGTACAACTGCCTCATACACAGGGTTTCCAATGCTGCGACTCTTTATGGAAGCAGACTGCCTGTCACACTTTATTTCTTGTGGAGCAGCTTTTCTGTTGGAAGCATAGACATTTCGGTTGGCAATTGAGCATTTAACCATTGTGCCTTCAGGGCTTCCATAACATAATTTATTGTTGTTAAGTGTAGTCGAGTAAGTTACGGCTCATAGAGAACCTGTATAGGGTTTCTGAGGAGGGCTGATGAGTTTGAACTGCTGACCTTACAGTTCAAACTGACCTTGCTGTCCAGCACATTAACCCACAACACCACAACATAATAAATACCAATAATTGATTCAAATAAAAATTTTGATGTAACTTTATTGAATAAATGAGCAAGTAAAATTATATTGGAAGGGGCTTGAATAAGTTCCATCAGTTTCTGATTGTATGATCTTAGGCCAGTATCTTAAATTTTCTAATCATCAATTTCTTCTCTAAAATAAAGCATGAGGTTGTTGTGGAGTCCTAGATAAGCACTGGACTGCTAACCTCAAGTTCAGTTGTTCAAACCCACCAGCTGCTCCTCATTAATCCTATTGGGTCACTATGAGTAAGGACCGATTTATTGGCATTTAACAACAACAAAAAGGTTGTGAGGATTAAATAAAAAGGAAGCAAATCACTTAGCAAAGTGTTTGGTATATATAATGCTAACTACTATTCATCTATTCATCTTTTTTCCTCCTACTTTTCTTTCTTTTCTAAAAGTAGGTAATTTTCCTATGTTGTTGTTGTTAAGTGCTGTCTAGTCAGTTCTGACTCATAGTAACCCTATATAGGGTTCCTGAGGAGTGCCTGGTGAGCTAGAACCACCAGCTTTGCAGTTCTAACCAACTTTGCAGTCCAGTGCATTAACCCGCAGCGCCACATCATAGCTCCAATGATGCCTGTTTTTCGTCTATCATTGTGTAAGCAGAATGCTTTTTAACAGGCCCTATTAGATAATTCTCTCTAACGACATCTACTTTTATAAACAAATAAATGATGGGCCATTATCATGCAGTACAACTGAACTAATTTCTTAAGTATCTTAATTATATATTATGCAAATACAGGTAACTAGTCTCAGATGTTCTGAGGAAGTAAATTTAATATTAATTATAATTATATAGCACTTTCATTTGTGAAGTTTAAATTATTATATATACTTTACTATCTGAGAAACTGGGTTATATGATGACGAACATGGTATCAGGATTGGAGGAAGACTCATTAACAACCTGCAATATGCAGATGACAAACCCTTGCTTGCTGGATGGGAAGAGCACTTAAAATACTTTGGAAGATCAAAGACTATAGCCATCAGAATGGATAGGCTCTAAATGTAAAGAAAACAAAAATCCTTACAAATGGACCAATAAATAACATGGGGAAGAGATTGAAGTTGTTAAAGACTTCGTTTTGCTTGGATCCACAATCAACTCTCATGGAAGTTGTTGTTAAATGTTGACGAGTCAGTTCTGATGCATAGTGACCCTATATAGGGTTTTTGAGGAGCAGCTGGTGGGTTTGAACCACCGACCTTGCAGTTAAAACTGACCTTCCAGTTAAAACTGACTTTATAATCCAGTGCTTATCCTACAACATCACACCAGGAAGTAGTTAGTAGTCAAGAAATCAATGCCCTCTTGCATTAGGCAAATATGCTGCACAAGCTCTCTTTAAAATGTTAAAGAGCAAAGGTATAAATTTGAGGACTAAGGTGTACCTAACCCAAGTCAAGGTATTTTCAATCTCCTTGCATGCATGTGAAAGTTGGACAATGAATAATAAAAACTAGAAGAATCAATGCAATTGAAATATGGTGTTGGAAAAGAATATTGAAAGTACCATGGAATGCCAGAAAAACAAACAAATCTGTCTTGGAAGAAATACAGCTAGAATGCTTAGAATCAAGGATGACAAAACATGATCACTCATACTTTGGTCATATTATCAACAGGGACCAGTCCCTGGAAAAAGACATCATGCTTGGAAAAGTGGAGGGTCAGTGAGAAAGAGAAAGACTCCTCACTAGATGGATTGGCACAGTGCTCACAGCAATGGACTCAAATGTAGCAACAACTGTGAGGATAGCGCAGGATCAAGCAATGTTTTCATCTGTTGTGTATAGATAGGATCACTATGAGTCAGAACTGACTCTACAGCACCTAACACACAACTATTGTATGTTACAGCCACATATATATGTGTGTGTGTATATAGTATTTTATGTTGTTTATATATATATATCCCTTATTCGCTGTCCAGCTTTTGCATGCATATGAGGTTATTGAAAGTACCATGGCTTGGGTCAGGTGCACCTTAGTCCTCAAGCTGACATCTTTGCTCTTCAACACTTTAAAAAGGTCTTGTGCAACAGATTTGCCTAATGCAATATGTCATTTGATTTTTTGGCTGCTGTTTACATAAATGTTGATCGTTGATCAAAGAAGAATGAAGTCCTTGACAACTTCAATCTTTTCTCCATTGAAAAGAATGTTGTTTATTGGTCCCGTGGTGAGGATCTTTGTTTTCTTTACATTGAGATGCAATCCATACCAAAGGCCGTGGTCTTTGATCTTCATCACTAAGTATTTTAAGTCCTCTTCACTTTCAGTAAGCAAGGTTGTATCATCTGCATATTGTAGATTGTTAATGAGTCTTCCTCCAATCCTAATGCCACGTTTTTCTTCATAGAACCCAATTTCTCGGATTATTTGCTCAGCATACAGGTTGAATACATATGGTGAAAGAATACCACCCTGTCACACACCTTTCTTAATTTTAAACCATTCAGTGTTCCCATGTTCTGTTCAAACAACTGCCTCTTGGTCCATGTACAGATTCTTCATGAGCACAATTAAGTGTTCCGGAATACTCATACTTCAAAATATTGTCCATAGCTTGTCCTGATCCCCACAATTGAAAGCCTTTGCATAGTCAATAAAGCACAGATAAACATCTTTCTGATAATCTCTGTTTTCAGCCAAAATCCATCGAACATCAGCAATGATATCCCTCGTTCCACATCCTCTTCTGAATCTGACTTGAACCTCTGAAGTTCTCTGTCAATGTATGTGTGTTTGCAGTCATTTCTGTATTACCTTTAGTAAAACTTTACTTGCATGGGATATCAAGGATATATAGATATAAAGATATATAAAGAGAACTTTAAAAATTATGTGTAGATAAATAATATCTTTTTCGAAAGTGCATATTTAAATTGCCTTTACATTATAATTATTTAAATTTATTTATGGATCACCTAACACTTAAGAAACATTAGTTACTGGTTAGGTGTTCCGCTGCTAACCACAAATTTGGTGGTTCAAACCCCCCGGTTCTCCATGGGAGAAAGATGAGGCTATCTGCTCAAGATGAGTTGGAATAAACTAGATATCAATGGACTTGGTTTGGCTTGCTTTTGATAGCTAACAATATAATAAATATTATTCTCTCTGCTATCTAAAGAGTAATGGACTATTACAACTTTGAAAATACAGAAACAAATTTTTGCAGGTTACGACTGTATATTTATAAGGTTGCTGTGAATTGAAATTGATTCACTGGCAGTGGATTGAGTGGTAAGACTATATCAAGTGACTATTTTTATTGAATCACACTGCATGTCTTAAACATGGTTACTGTCAAGTGCCGTCGAGTTGCTTCTGACTTACAGTGAAAGTTGATGGGGTTCCAAGGAGTGGCTGATGAGTTTGAACTGCTGACCTTTTGGTTCAAACTGACCTTGAGGTCGAATGTTTATCCAACAGTGACAAACCAGGACTCCATCGTAATCATAGGCTTCATAAAAATCTCAAAATTTTAATTCTATAATTATAATTATGAAACAACCAGCACTTAATTATATTTTGATAATAGATAATTGACATTGTTGTAAGATTTTTTTTTTTAATGCCATTTTTTATGAAAGATTATGTTGCTGTTTGTTGTTAGGTTCTGTTGAGCCATTTCTGACCCATAGCAACCCTATATTGAAGAGAAGGAAGCACTGTCCGGTCCTGTGCATCCTCACAGTTACTGCTGTGCTTGAGTCTGTTGCTGCTGCCCCTGTGCTCACCCATCTCATTAAGGGCCTGCAAATTGTTCGCTGAACCTCCACTTTACCGAGCATGACATCTTTCTCCTTCTGATAATATATCCAAAGTATGATAGATGAAGTCAGGCCATCTTGGCTTCTAAGGAGCATTCTGGCTGTACTTCTTCTAATACAACAGATGTGTTTGTACTGATAGTCCATGGTAGCTTTAAAATTCTTCTCCAATACCATGACTAAAATTCATCAATTCTTCTACGGTCTTGCTTATTCATTGTCCAACTTTCACATACATATGAGGCTCTTGAAAATACCATGGCCAAGCAAGTGTTAGTCTTCAAACTGATATCTTTGCTCTTCAACATTTTAGGAGGTTTTATGAAGCAGATTTGCCTAATGCAAGTCATTGGACAATATCATTAATATCTCATACAAGTAAAATTTTGCTAAAGATAATGCAAAAGCGACTGCAATCTACAGCATTGTTTCTATCCTTTGCATTCCAATTACCAGTCATTATCAATACATCTTGAATGCATGTTTGATTAATTCCATGCTGAAGAAATTGATAGAATTCTTCAATTTCATCATCACTGGCTTTAGTGATTGGTGTGTAAATTTGAATAATAGTGGTATTAACTGGTCTTCTTTGTACGCATATGGATATTATCCTATCACAGACAGCGTTGTACTTCAAGACAGATCTTGATATGTTCTGTTTAATGATGAATAAGACACCATTCTTCTTCAATTTGTCATTCCTTACATAGTAAACCATGTGGTTGTCAGATTCAAAATGGCCAATACCAGCCCATTTCAGCTCACTAATGCCTAAGAGATAGATGTTTATGTGTTTCATTTCATTTTTGACAATTACCAATTTTCTGAGATTCATGGCTTGTACATTCCATGTTCAAATTATTATTAATGGATGTTTACAGCTGTTTCTCTTCATTTTGAATTGAACTTCATCAGTAAATGAATGTCCCAAAAGCTTTATTCTATTTACCTCATCACAGTCAACTCTACTTTGAGGAGGCAGATCTTCCCCAGTAGTATTTTGAGTGCCTTCCAACCTAAGGGCCTCAACTTCTGGCGCTGTGTCTGACAATATTCTTGTGCTCTTCATCATGTTTCAATAGTCAATATTCTGGTGCTATCTGACAGTGTTCCACGGCTATCCATAAGAATTTCAGTGACTGAATATTTGTAAGTAGTCCTACTCTCCTTCTTGCTTGTCATCTAAATTCTGTTCACCATTGTTAAACATGTTGTTATGCACAAAAGAACAAAACACTGCCTGGTCCTGGGCCAACCTCACAATTGTAGCCACGCTTGAGCCCATTTATGCTGCCATTTTGCCAATCCATCCCACTGG
>NW_006408524.1:32907655-32921354 GCF_000296735.1 Chrysochloris asiatica | reverse complement strand
CATAAGGTTTTCAGTGACTAAATATTCAGAAGTAGTTTGTCACTCCTTCTTCCTAGTCTGTCTTTGTCTGGAAGCTCATCTGAATCCAGTCCACCATGGGTGACCCTGCTGGTATTTAAAACAACGGTGGCATAGCTTTCAGAATCACAGCAACTCACAAGCCACCACAGTACAACAAACTGACAGACGAGTGGTGGTAGCTAACCATGTTATTGTTGTTAAGTGCTGTCTAGTCGATTCTGACCTATAGCGACCCTATATAGGATTTCTGAAGAGCAGCTGGTGAACTTGAACTGCCCACCTTGCTGTTCAAACAGCTTTGCAGTCTGGCGCATTAACCCACAGCACCACACCAGGGTAGTATTTAAAATACCAGTGGTATTTTAAAGAATCACAGCAACACGCAGGCCACCACAGTATGACAAACTGTCAGAGAAGTGGTGGGTGTAGATGTATCCAATCAAAATGAAGTGTTGGACAATGTTAATCTTGTTTCCATTCATCATGATGTTCTTTATTGGTCTAGTTGTGACAGGGTTTTTTTGGTTTTTTTTTTCTTTACATTGAGTTTCAATCAATACTAAAGGCTGGGCTCATAAGTAAATATTTGAAGTCCTTTTCTCTTCTGGTAATCAAGGTTGTAACATTTGCATATTGCAGGTTGTTGATGAGTCTTCCTCCAGTCCTGATGCCACGTCCTTCGTAATATAATCCAGATTCTTGGATTGTTTGCTTAGCATACAGATTGACTATATATAATGAAAGAATACAACCCTTGTTCACAACTTTCCTGATTGTAAATCATTCAGTGTTCCTTTGTTGTGTTCAAATGACTGTCTCTTGGTCTATGTAAAGATTCCTTGTAAGCACAATTAAGGTTTTTGGAACATTTATTCTCTGCAATGTTGTCCATAGCTTGCCATGATCCACACAGTCAAAAGCCTTTGCATAGTCAATAAAGCACAGGTAAGTATCTTTCTGGTATTCTCTGCTTTCAACCAAGGCACATCTGATGTCAGCAATGATATTCCACATTCCACGTTCTAGTCGAGATCCATCTTGAACCTGTGTCAATATACTGCTGCAGCCAGATTTGAATTATTTTTAGCAAAATTTTACTTAAATGTGATATTAGTGATATTGTCCTATGATTTCCTCATTCCATTGGAATGAGCACAAGTATGGATCTTTTCCAGTCATCTGGCCAGGTATCTGTCTTGACATAGACGAGTGAGTGCCCCCAGTGCTACATCAGTTTACTGAAAGATCTCAATTTGTATTCCATCAATATCCAGAGCATTGTTCTTTGCCAATGTCTTCAGTGCACCTTGGAATTCTTCCTTCAATGTAATTTGTTTCTGATGTTATGTTACCTCTTGAAATTGTTGAATGTCAACCATTTCTTTTTGGTACAGTAACTCTGAGAATTCTTTTCATCTTCTTTGGATGCTTTCTGAACCATAAAATGCAAGTCCAGACTTGAAATTTTTCCTCAGTTCTTTTAGCTTGAGAAATGCTGAGAGTATTCTTCCTTTTTGGGAAATCTCCTCACATTTCATTATAATATTTTACTTTGTCTACCCAAGCTGCCCTTTGAAATTTCGTGTTCAGCTCTTTAACTCCTAATTTCTTCCATTGGCTTTAGCATCTATACACTTGAGTTCAAGTTTCAGAATCTCTTCTGACATCTGTTTTGACCTTTTCTGTCTTCTTTGTCTTCTTCATGACTTTTTACTTTCTTTCTATATAATATTCTTAACGTCATTTCACATCTCTCCTGTTTTTCAATCATTAGTGTCTAATGCATCACCTCTGTTCTAGGGATGATCTATAAATTCAGGTGGGATATGTTCAAGGTCATATTTTGTCTCTCATAGATTTGTTTTAATTTTCTTCAGCTTCAGCCTGACCTTGAAGATGAGCCATTGACAAGCCAGTCTATTCCTGGTCTTGTTTTGGCTGATGATCTGGAGCTTTTTCACCATTTCTTTCCACAGATGGAGTCAACTTGATTTCTGTGAATTCCATCTGGTGAGGTCCACATGTATAATCATCGTTTATGTTTAAAAATGGATTTACAATGAATAAATCATTGGATTTGCAAAATTCTATTATGCAATCTCTAGCATCATTTCTATCACCAAGGTCGTATTATCCAACTACTGATCTCTCCTCTTTGTGGAAGATTGTCAAAACTCTTAAATAAAAATATTTGATGAAAATTGGAAATATTTATTCCCCATAAAAGTTGATTTGGAATAAATCTGATTTCTAAATGATATTTACAAGTATCAGTCAAAGATGTTGTTGGTAGAATTAGTAGGAGAATAAAATTAATTGCCTCTTGGTATCCTGGTGTGTCAGTGTAGGATAAACACTGTACTGCTAACTGCAAGGTGGGCACTTCAAACCCACAAGCTGCTCCTTGGAAACCCAATACAGGGTAATTTTGAGTCAAAACTGATATAAAATTAATTTATATATCTGTCTCCTCCATTGATTTGAAAGTTCTTTGAGACCAATGACATTATCTTATGTCTCTTTACTTCTCTACCACAAGAGATTATCTTGCTTTGCACATAGAAAACAGAAAATGGGTGTTCAAGTGGATTAAATGAACATCTAACATGACTAATTTAAGACTCACAATTTTAGAAGGAAATTTAGTATTTTACTGACTCCAATAATTCTTACCCATATCACTTTAACCTTTACCATTTCTGGTTAAATTGTTAGAAGGTCAGCTTTGAGCTAATTTGCCACATTTGACAGAGTTTGTCATATTGTTTGAGGGGGAAAAAGCCTAATTAAACACTGGGATTGTGTATAAGGTATGCTTTGTGAAATACTGTGATGAAAATATTTTTTATTAAATAATGATGACAAAATAATGGTTTGGATGAACAGGTAAAATCATTTGGGTAAAGTAGACTGATTCTGATTCTTTTGTTTCTCTCTAAACACAAAATATTTTTTAAAGAATATGAAATTAATATTCCAAATACATAGTGTCTTTGTTGTTGTTTTTGTTAAGTCCCATTGAGTCCATTCTAACTCATAGCAACCCTTTATAGGCTTTCCAAGGAACTGATGGTAGGTTTGAACCAATGACCTTGTGGTTAACAGTCTAGTATCTTTGCTTCTCTTTAAATATTGATTTTTTTTTTACTTTAGTGATTAGTGTAGCACTTGGAAAATCACATATACACTTCAATCACAAGTACAGTGGTATTGGCAAAGCAAAATATCTTTTATTTACATATAAATATCCACATTCAGCATGATTGCATACCTTTTTCATTTGTAATGAAGAGTCAACAACCACAAGAATCAAATGATAAGACATAGATTCTAGATTAAAGTAAGTGAGCATATCTCAGGATCACAAAACAATCTCTCAAAAAATTCAGCATAGTCCTAATGTATAATCCCTCCTAAACCTATTTTGAATTATTGCCGGATTTCTGACTGACTTTGCTATCCCAGCCAAATAAATCATAAGACATTTAGAAGAGAATATCAGGAGTCCCTGACTCATCCAGTTACACAGCGCAGTGTTGATCTTTTTTCAGATGCTATCTATCTCTTTCTGAAAGACTAAGAGTTTAAATTTTGAAAAGTGACAGACAGAAGTCAATGAACAATGTGGTTTTGCATTAACCACAATATTGTCATTTTAAATCGGATGTGCAAATACATCACAACCCACCTAACTCTCATGTCATCAAAGCAGTAGGAAGCCACTTTACGTGGTCAGTTAAATATTTACTTTGACTTAGATACTTTGTGCTATTATTTTAACAATGAACTTGAAATCTTTTGAAAATAGAAATAAAACATACCACAACATTTTAAAACCTGAACACAGTTTATTATGAATTGTTTATTTTTGTGTGGACTATTTTACTTTGAATAAATATCAATTTGAATGTCAATTTCACTACCATGATAGCACAATCTTATGCCATTTTCCTTCTCTTTTTGTATTTTTTGTATTTCTCATTCTCCTTACCCCTACTTGATGAAGCATAACTCTACAAAACTACCGAAGGACTAATGTCATCTCAATTCATATAAGCAAGAGGAAGTATTGGTTAGCTGATTTTCATGAGGTTTTCCAATAATTCAGCTAATGTATTCAATGAATTATTTATTTTTAAAAGTGTTTCCATAAATCATTGCCTACTATATTCGTTGATTTCTGTAAAGGAATGATAAATAACCTGATTTGAGTGTGATTGAAGAATTATTTTGCGTGATTGAGCCAAGTTATTTTTTAAAAAGAGAATTAGAGGAATTAATAAAATAAATAAGATTAAATGATCTACCAAAATTTGCCACTTAATATTAATACTTTATAATTATTAGCTTTGCATTAATCTTTATTATTGCCACTGAGTCAGTTCTGTCTCACGGTGGCTCTATGTGTACAGAGAAAACTTTTCCATAACATTTTCAAGATTGTGACCTTTCCAAAGCAGATAGCGAGGGCTATATTCCCAGTTGTCTCTGGGTGGGTTAGAGCAGCCAACCTTGAATGCCTAATAGTGAAGAGACTTACTTATTTGTACTACCTAGGAACTCACTTTTGCATTAACAGTTGATCACTTTTACAATTTAAGCATCTGAAACATCTGAGGCAGTTATTAGTTTAGGGTCTACAATCTGATCCAGTGATATGTGACAGATAAGAGAGTAATGCAAGTGCTCAGAAGAAGCTGATGAGAAGGTTCTCAGATATAGTCTAAACTAGGCCTCCCAAGCAGTTTATGTTCCTGAGCAACAGAAACAGGGAAGCAGTTTTGCTTAAGTGAGGAAGAGGATTACGTGGAGAGTGTATGTGGTATCAGGGTGAGCAAGTTTACCAAAGAATCAAAGGAGTAGACCTCAAGGTCTTAGCACAGTTTCATCCCCCTAATGATGTTGAGGGATGTCTGTGGGGAGGATGTCAGCTGAAGAATTGAAGTCAACCATCATTATCAGTACAGTACACTAGGATGAAAGCAGAGCCTGGGATCCTGTTCCATCTGCTCCTGTATGACCCATTGTTGCCTCAAGTTCCTCTTCTTGGCCGGGTTGCACTCCAATTCCAAATACTACTCCAGTAGTGAGCTTTTATGATATCCTTCTGTGAGTCAAATAGCAAAGCATCAATACTTATTAGATTTTGCCAACTTTGAACTCTTCTCTGGAGCCAGAGAGATAGCAGAGATCTCAAACAGAATTTTGAATGCATGCAAATGAGGTACACATGAGTTCTTTACTTGGGTCCCCTTTTGTGTTCTCTGCATATGCCTGAGGTAGACTATGGATAAGATAGATGCACAGTTTGATAGTAGAACATGCCAAACAATCTCAAGTCCTGGCATATCCTCTTCTTGTGTTTGAAAACCTTATTTCTTTTCTGGCTTAATGGGAGTCTGTATATCTTTTAAGGCTTTGTTGTTTTCCTTCTGCTCTTCCCTTCCATTTTCTGGGGACTGCCGGCATCTGGGTTCATATACTGTGTCTCTCACATTTCTTTTATGACACCTAGAAGGAGCTCTAGTATCATAGTGGTTATGAATCGGGCTGCTAATTTCAACGTCAGCAGTTCAAAACTACCAGTGGTTCCATGGGAGAAAGATGAGGCTTTCTGTTCACATAGATTTACAGCCTAGGAAGCTCTATACAGGGTCACTGAGTCGAAACCGACTCCAAGGCACATAACCAACAACCACCACAACCAGAGTTAGTTGATGTGACTACTATCTTTTCTAAATTGAGAACTTGTTAAGGAAGAGACTTTGTTTTTATAAACCTAGAGCACAACCTAATGAGTGACATACAATCTTACATGCTAAATGCTCATGTACTGAATTGAAACTCAACATGGCTGTTGAGATGACTCCAGAAAACACAGAAAGTGTTGGAATATCACAAATTTGTTTTGAAAAAAAGATAGATTTACATAGTAGAATTTTCCTCTCTTCAATTTCTGTGAACTGTTATTTTTACCAAAAAAAAAAAAAAAACTCTGCATCTTCTTCCCAGTAACTAAAAGCAGATTTCACAAGTAAATAAATCCTTTCATAGAGATGAAAATTTCTGACAAATGAACAGTCCCAAAGATTTGTCATGTTGTGATGATGTGAAGTTAATTATCTTTTTAAAGATGTCACAAAATCATCATCAAGTTTGTCATTTGTTGTAGCGTCAGCTAGAAAGAAATGGGTCTAAGAATAACCTTTTAATAAGTACATGAATGTCAAGCATAAGCCATGAAATACATTTCCTAAGCTACTTTCTGAATAGATATAGATGCCATCATGAAAAACTCAAGACATTTATCTCTGGTAACACATATCAAATGTTAAACATTTTCACATGAAGTCCAGTTCTCTTCAATATGTAAAGCACTGATGATATTTGTTCCTTTTGTTCTCAGTTTTATTTTATGATCTGGCCATTTAGTTTTTCCAAGATGACCAAAATTCACTTACTAGCACTACTATAATTTGTATGTATTTATAAGTTAGTTTAATTTATTTAATCATGATTGAGCACCATTATGGCTGGATGAATTTTGCTCCATTTAATAGTCATGCCCTATATTCTCTATTCATTAGAGGAATGTCTTCACAAACATATGGCATTCATTTTCATGAGAAAAATCTGTCTTCATGGAAAATATATTATACTAAGTGGAGTCCTGGTGTGGTACTGGAAGATAAAGGTTGGTTTGAACTGCAAGGTTCATGGTTCAAACCCACCAAATGCTCCTCAGAAACCCTATACAGCGTCATTATGAATTCAAACCAAATTCACAGATCTCAAGAACAACAAATGTAGGGTAAAATTAAGATGATATAACAAATGGATTCCAAATACAATGGCTTAAAAACTATAGAAGTATATTTTCTTTCATATAACACTCCATGGCTGCTAGGCTCCATGAGCATTTTCAAGGACAAGACAGGTTTGTCATGTGCGTAGGTAAAGTGAGGGTTACCCTCATCCAGTTTCCAGCAACTGGAAAGGGAGAAGAAGGTGTGAGGAAAAATGCTCAACGTTCTGTGACTCAGACCAACAGAGGATGTGAGAAGTGATAAATCCATGACTACATTCAACCACAAGTGATTCTGGGAAATGCAATCTAGTTGGGTAGTCGTGTGCTTAGGAAAAAAAAAAAAAGATTTTGGTAGACCACTAACGGTTTCCACCAAGTATCTTATTTTGTTGATTTGTAGAATTACATCAACAAGATAAATAATTTTGTATTTCAATAGGCTTTTTTCCCATTGATTCATAGCAATTTAAACCTTCTTTCATATTTGGCATGATTGCTATTTTATCACACTACGTGGAGAGCAAAACTCATGCTTGGGAATAAAGTACTCACCCATTTGGATTGAGTTTCCCACACAGAGCCAGATAGTTCAGGAGTCTTTTGAATGAAGAACACCTTCTCTTTAGAGGCCAAAGATGAATACTTACTATTTCAGGATATCAAAGAAGCTATAATAAATGTAAGAGCACTCTGGAAACTATAAAGCTTTCTATAAATGCAAGATTGTTATTATTACAGTATTATTATCACATAAGCGCTAGTGGTCTATTATTTCAGGGGTATTATGTGTACTGGCTCAACAAGGAATTGGGCTCCATGTAAAGACACTTTGTTCTATGCCTTCCCAGTTCACTTCTCCAGTCTCTCCTAGAGAATTCCATGTGTGATCTGCTAAGAGGATTAAAACGCAATGCTGAATACAGCAAAAAATCTGTCACAGAAATGAATCATATAATGGAACACCTTGTTTATGTGATCATAATTTCCTATTTCTGCAATTTTAGCTTTTTGCCCTGAAAATTCCTTCTGTTGTTAATATGCTGTTAAGTGCCATTGTAGCAACCCTGTGAAGGATTTCCAAGGAGCGACTGGTGGGTTTGAACGATCTCCTTGTGATTAGCAGTCCAGTGCTTATCCTACAGTGTGAGTTACTAGGTTGCCTCAGGTTATGTTTATTTCTTACAATTTGCTCTTACTGTTTAAGAAAAATCTGCATGAAAATTTACCATTATTCACTACAATATTGGTAAGATTACAGGAGATTCTCATAGAGGTTTGATTGTTCTTTCAAGAAGCAGCTGCTATTTTCCCTACAATTCCATCGACAGGCTTCTCAACTAAAGGAACTTGTTTATTTGGTGGTTGTTTGGCAACTGTAGTAGGTGAGAAGAAACTTGTCTATATCTTGTACCTTGTTGGAAAAAAAAAATAACCAATATTTTTTCTTACAAAATGACCCATTTTCAATGTTGAGTTGAAATAATTATTTTCAAATAATATTTCCTTCTCTCTCTCTTTTTTTTTTTTCTTCAACGTTTACTTCTTCTACTTACTTATGGGGAGTCTTGGTATAGCACTGTAGGATAAGCACTGGACTGCTAATTGCAAGGTCGGTGATTCAAACCCTTCAACCGTACTTTAGAAATCCTATTCAGGATAACATTGAGTTGGAACCAACTCGATGACACTAACTAAAGCACAATAGTTGCCTATGATTTTCATTTTTGCACTCTTTGTGTGAAATTTTCTTCCAATCTCCAAGTCAAAAAATTTAAAAAAGAACTTTACATAATAATAATAATAATAATACTCTAAAAGTGTCCAAGAAAATAAGATAGTATTAAGAAGTTATACTATTTAATTCTTATTAGTGAGGAAATATTTGGGTACTAGAAGAAATATTTTACTTTAAAGTGCTCATGTTCTACTCTTGGAAAAATTAGTTCACGCTGAAAAGATGTACAGAAAAAGTTAATTTTCTGCTTACGGTAAAACACATTGCTTTTACAAAGTACCTATCCAGGCTTACCAAAATATCAGTCTAGGATTTACTTGGGTTAATTTAACACACCACTCCTATTGTTTTAAGAATGTTTATCCTCTACCAATGTCTCTTCTTTCAAAAGTAAGTCCATTTAAGGATTATGGTAATCTTTTTTTCCTGATTAAAATTTCTCTGTCCTGTTGCTTTGTATTTTACCTTTCACAGTAGCTTAATCCACATTCTATGGTTTTGTGATTAACCCTGAATATGGAATCTTAGTGTCGGTTTCATATGAGTCTTATCTGAACATAAAGCTCAGCATTTTGCTTCTTTTAGAATTTCTGCAATAGCATTGATTCACCTCCCTTTTAGTTTTGTTCACTGAGCAAAAAAATTTTCTTTTGAGCACCCCGACCTCATTCCTTTCTTTCTTAATTGGTCTGCTCTGCTCGGTGATTTTGTGAAAAAAATTTTTTTTTGCAAAGCATTGATCAGTGCTTCATAAAACTGATTTTCTTTTTTCTTCACAATTAAAACAAGCAGTGACATTCAGCCATCTACAAATGCTAGTCATACTGTCCATAGTGTTTAGATAACTGATTAGTTTCGCAGCCCTGCTGAACACCTCTCAGCATTCACCTATAATGGTCCATAAACTTGAAAGCCTCTTAGGCCTCTTTCCCTGTCTCTGGGTAAGGCTTGCAGTTTGGAGGAGGGGCTTCAAGCCCAGTGGAGAATGAGTGAGAAACACTGACAAAATCACAGGAGGAATGGGGGGAAAAAGGAACTTAAGAGGATTATAACAAAAAAGGAAGCATTTGGAGTCCTGGGAGGTGGTGCCAGTCAGGATCACTGAATTGCTAAGAAAAGAGAAAATGTCCCTTTCCACATGTGAGCCCCACAGGGCATTTCTTTCTCCCTTTTGCATCTACTCCCATCTTTCTTTCCCAGATCTGGTGGCCCTGAACATCAGGAAAGAAAGGACCAAGCCCACCTGTCTGGAGAAGGAAGCCTCAGTGACAGGGTGGCTTTAACTTCACATTTTCATGGATCAAAAAGGGACCATCATGAGAGGCAGGAGGAGCTTGAGCCAAAGTGACGGCATCAGGAAAAGAAGGCCAACATGACTCCATGTGGAATGTAGAAAATTGCTATTCAACTGTGGCTATTCAATCTAGGCATTCTCAGAAGGGCTTTTCCTCAAAAAGCCTTGAACTTTCTGAAGGAAGGTCAGGACATATGGATCCTTTAAATGAAGATTTTAATCATATAGTATGTTTTGACCATAGTAGATTGTAAAGGTCTGTTTTTTGTTTTTTTTTTTAATGAACATGTTGTTAATATTCAGAGCTGGAGATTATACCTACTACTCATTTATCGACTATCTTGTTATCTGGCATTTCACGTTTACAATTAAGTGTTCAACTAAAAATTATACTATTTGACTCTTCCCCATTAGCAATGTACATTTGGCAGTAACTGATGCCGAAATTCCAGGCAAGCGTCATCCTGGCTGTGGTGGTTACTGTGTCAACTTGACTGGGGCTGGAGTCTCGGTGATTTGGCAGTTATACAATGATGCAATGTGGCAGTATGTGATGATGTAGTCTCCTCTCTTTTATGAACTAATATGGCCATCTTCCATTTTCATAGAATGCCAATTTTTACATAACAACCTGGTCTCTAGAACCTAACTAACCACGTCATAAGTGAGGAGTGGTATGCTGTCATTATTAATTAGAAAGTATTGTTATCTCAGAATTGTTTTTTAAAGTATCATTAGACTTGTTTGCTCCTAACCACATTGTTTTCTCTTATAAGCCTAGTTCTAGTGTTAATATCAGCCTGGCAAAAATATTCAAAATTCTAAATATGCATAACTACTGAATGTAGAGATGAGAACTCTCTCTATTTTTCTTAACAGGAGAATTTTACCGAGAATTTGCTTAAGAAAAGTGACAAATATCTTAATGGAAACCAATTAGTAAACGCGAAGGTAGGTTAAAAAAAAAAAAAAACATGGCTATCAGGATTCCAGTTTATACGGAGATGTAGACATGAGTTTATTTCAAACAAAATGTGTTTAAATATGTCCCTGCTGTCAGTGGATGGCTGCAGACAAGTTCTCTAAATAATACTCTTGTCTTGTTTGTTGTTGTTGTTGTTATATGCCGTGGAGTCGATTCCGACTCATAGCGACCATGTATAGGGTTTCCGAGGCTGTAAATCATTATGGGAGCAGAAAGCCTCATCTTTCTCCGGCGGAATGGCTAGTAGTTTCGAACTGTCGACCTTGAGGTTTGCAGCCCGATTTGTAACCACTATGCTACCAGAGCTCCTTAGTCTTGTTAGGATACCTTCAAAAAAGGTCTAATTACAACAATGGCTTCCAAGGGGTCTGCTAAGCCAGTAAAATTAAAGGCAGAGAGGTCAGCTCAGAAAGGTATGATGACTGTGGTTAGGAATTCCAAAGGGTCATCTTGATGTATTTTTTCAAAAGAACACAGGATGATCACAAGTGCTTTTTTATGAATATTAAGAAAATTGAAAACTGCCCTGTTGAGAAAAAGGCCTGGAAAGTTGTGCCAAGTTAATTTTTTCCCATTACAATCAAGTGCCCACTCATTCAAGTGCTGTCCTGTGAGAATTTTGTTGGTAAACCTTATCCCATCCACCC
Source organism: Chrysochloris asiatica (assembly GCF_000296735.1). Classification (NCBI taxonomy): domain Eukaryota; kingdom Metazoa; phylum Chordata; class Mammalia; order Afrosoricida; family Chrysochloridae; genus Chrysochloris; species Chrysochloris asiatica. Next base: position 32,909,864 of record NW_006408524.1, on the reverse strand, counting down.
TATAGCTCCAATCTTGCCCCTTCAGACTTCTTCTAGTTCACAAAACTCAAAGAACACTGGAAAGGAACATGATTTGAGTCCCTCAGTAATACCCATACTACCATTTTGGCCTGATATAAATCAGACTGTGCATATTTCTTCAGGGAAGTGTTGTTGTTGTTAAGTGACCCTTTATAGGGTTTCTGAGGCTTTTTAAATCTTTGCTGGAGCAGAAAGTCTCATCTTTCCCCCCGCTAAGGGAAGAGTAGACAGATGGAACCAGTGCCTTAGGAAACGTATAGACTTAGATGGAGGACGTGTTGAGAAAGAATAGCTTCACATTTTGATATTTTTGTCTAATAAAGGTATCTGTGATTTTGCAGAATTACTTTTTGATTTGTCCTCATATTATGGTATTTTAACATTTTACAAAATCATTTTTGAGAGATGTTAAACACAGTTTAACTGTTAAACACCGTCCTTCAATAATAGTTGGCTTTGGGATGTGACTAGGGATCTCCACTAGTATATGACAACAAAGAGAGCCACCAAAAAAGTCCAAAACTTTTGAGTAGACTGTGATTCGTAGCAACCCTATAGAACAGAGGAGAACTGTTCCCGTGGGTTCTGAGATTGTAGATCTTTATAAGAGCAAACAGACTCATCTTTCTCCCACAAAGCAGCTGGTGGTTTTGAACTGTTGAACTTGTGGTTAGCAACTCAACCAAAGCACAGCCAGGGATCCTTAAAGGAATCTGTGTGATTGGGGAGGGATCTTTACATGGGACTGTATCAACAGACATGCATGTTTATGTAGCATGACTATCCTAGATTTTTTAGTGAGCTAGAAGAGTATTTGTTTGAGAAACTGCCCTGTTGTTGTGAAACTCCTATGACTTTGCTGAATAGTGAAAGTGTCCTGGGAAATGTAATATTGAAGTCCTAACTCCTGTTTCTGTCAGTATGACTCTGAAAATAGAGTCTTTGATGATGTTATCAATCAGATTAACATGAACTCTTACTGAAATAAGGTGGGTCCTAATTCTTTATGACTGCTGTCTTTATGAAAGAGAAGAAGTTACACAGAAACAGGATATCTTAGGCCAGGGTTTCAAGAGCGCAAAACCAGTGAAACATATATATATATATATATATGTGTGTGTGTGTGTGTGTGTGTGTGTGTATAAAGAGAAGTTTATTATCAAGGAAATAGCTTACAATTGTAGAGTCCTGGGTCCCTAGTGGAAGACAGGGAGAGCAAGTGTTTCCTGCATGCCCATTATTTCAGGAGCATGGGACATACCAAGGAAACATCCTTTCAGTTGATAGGCTGTTCATAGCCACTCATCATAGAGTTAACTCTGCCTGTATTAAATTTTGTCACCATGAAAATAAGCACATCTCAACTGCTAAACCTCTGAAAATCCTGGCCTAGTCAAGTTGACACAGAATCCTATTACAGCCTACCCTTGTCAACTTGACACCTATAAACTATATATGCATAATCTCTAAATAAAAAAAAAAATTAATATTACACTTGCACTTAACATGATATAATTAAGACACATACAGTAAAAATCATACTGGCGCCATTTATATCTTATATGTCACAAATGAACAAAGCAAAAATATTTGATGTATGCATACAAAGCAATATATATAGTGTTGTTGTTAAGTGCTATTGAGTCAGTTCCAACCCATATCAACCCTGTAGAGGGTATCCAAGGTGTGACTGGTGACATTGAACCACCAACCTTGCAGTTTAAAACGACTTACCATATATATATATTCATTGTCCAAAGGGAACATTCTGCAAGCCAGCCTCCTGCCCATAGGCACAAAGCCCAGAGTTCATAGCTGCTCTATCTTTCCATGCCACCACCTTTGGTGCTATCTCTACTGCTGCTGCTTTTACATGCAGGGATCCCATGCTCTGCTCATGATCTTCCTTCTTGATGGTCCTGGGATCTTAAATCCCTGAAATGAAAGGTAAACTACTCCCTCCTTTTAGCTATACATCTTTGTTTTGTTTTGTTTTTTCATTTTCTTGCATTATTTTGTCTTGTTTTGTTTTTAAGGTTTTTATCGTGGATTGAGTGAAAGTTTACAGGGCAGATCATCAGTTTTTCATTCAACAAATCATACACCTTGTTTCATTACAATGATTATAATCCCTCTATATACCAAAAGTTAACAGTATTTCTCTCTATTCACTTTAGCTTTTTAAAAA
>NW_006408524.1:32893247-32904152 GCF_000296735.1 Chrysochloris asiatica | reverse complement strand
AAGCATTCTAACCTTCTAAATATTCCTTTATATGTGGTTCAGAGTTCTGGCACCACCCCCTGAACCTGCTTGGTCTAGTATTCTGTGTTGTTGCTGACAGAGCTCCTCACTGCACGTCTACCTGATCCACCATCTTGTTTGTTGTCTTAGCTATACATCTTATGCAATTACAGTTTTGATAATCACAATTAATCCTACTCACAGTTACTCACAACTGAAATCATAAAATCCTATCAGCATCATCCCCCACCTTCTTTCATCAGACCCATCTAGAAAACTGGAAACCTAGTCTGTGGGGATTCTACTGCACCCTCTTCATTCTGAAACTAAGAACACTCATGAAAGCTTGTGAGCTAGCTACTTCATGCCTTTGTAGTGCCCATTTTTGATAGCCAATGCATTTTTGATAGCCAACGTCTAAATTGCCCATCACTATCAACCCAGTACAATGGAGACAAGCATTTTCTTTGATGTCAAGAATTTTACATTCCACTCGGAATTTTGAGCAACTGCATCCATAAGCAAAAGTTCAGTGCCATCAAATTGTAGTGATTTATACTTTTTCAACTATCAAACATTCTTATGTTCATCTGGTCAGGTTCTTGTCACAACTTAGCTCTAGCCTTCCAAGCTTGGTCAAATGGGTAGCAGCTGCAAGTTTGGGAATTCACAAACACCTTCCTGAACTTCAGACCAGCTGATCTCTTCATTCTCAGCCCTATCCTATATGTGCTAGGTCAGTGCCCATGGTTCAGGTGTTCACAGACCTCCCTAAACTTCAGACCAGCCAGCCTTCCCCTTTGTCTCTCATCTTAAGATCAATAGGTGCCAATAGAGCATTTCCAATGTCAATCCATGTAATCATTGCTGCATTTCCTACAATTCCACTCACAGGTAGATCCAGGTGGTCACCAGTAAGCATACTACATGGCTCACTGGTTCTCTTTACCATTTAGGCCTAGAAAAGGTTTTCCTCTAATGGGCCAATTTTCCTTGCCTTGATGCCTCCAAAGCATACAGCCTGCTTGAATTTCAAAAACCCAGTTTGCTTTTTTCTTTGATTTCTTTCAGTGATGAATCTCCTTTTTTCCCAGAAGTCCTGGGTCAGTCTGTATTTCTTTTCAAATGTAATTTATCTCAACTTTGAATGCTTTGGGTAGGGTTTAGGATTCCACCTAAAGTCCCATACTCTACAAATTAAGAAACTTATTTTTTATGGGCAAATTTTAACTCCCTTTATAACAAATCTAATAAAGTATAGGCTGAAGGTGGGCTTACAAGTCCTGTGTAATTCACCACACTCAATATTCATTTCTATCACACATGTATGTCTGTTTTATAATAATAGGCAAGAAAAACCAATATCCACAAGTTGGCATATGCATAAACCTTTTCGAACACTGAAGCTCAATCTTTTCTTTTACTATGGACTAATTCCTTTCCCATGCTTATGGCCTTCGGCCTCTAGCAGGGTGGATTCTAGTAGACCCTGACCCCCTCTCAGCCAGCCTGTTCAGCCAGTGTCACATCCGCTTAAGGCAACTCCAGAAGCTGCCTCTTTCCCTGCTTAAGCATTTTATCCTCCACATTCCTTTCAGTCATTGTTGCCATCGAGTCAGTTCTGACCCATAGTGACCCTGTATAGGGTTTCCAAGGAGTAGCTGGTGAGCTTGAACTGCCGACCTTGCAGTTCAAACGGCTTTGCAGTCTGGCGCATTAACCAGTAACCAAATACAAAACCTCATGCTTTCATGAGTCTGGAGCCATTGCAAAGAATCCCTCTCAGAGCACCAACTGCTTAACACAAATGAACACCATGTCTGACTTCTGCTGACTCTGCAAGCGAGAAAGAGGACCAAACTCATAATCAACCCAAGACTGATTCCTATGAAGTGGGGTCAGACATGCCTCCATCCTATATCAGTGCCTTTTAAATTACTCATCTGTATCACATATTTTAGGCAGGATTTTCTAGAGAAGCAAAACCTATATATGTATCTATAGCTATAGCTATATATATATATATATATATATATATATATATATATATATATATACACACACATTATATATAGATATGTATATACAGAGAGAAATTTATTATCAAGGAAATGGCTTACAATTGGAGAGAGAGAGAGAGCCATTCCTGTGTGCTGATGACCTTGGGAGAAGGTCACACCTCCAAAGAAACATCCTTTCAATTGGCTGCTCATAGCCACTCATCATAGAGTTAACTATGCCTATATTTTTCATCACCATAGGAATAAGCACATCCCAACAGCTAAACCTCTGGAAATTCTGGCCTAGTCGAGTTGACACAGAACATTAACCCTTACACAGGGAAAGAGAGAAAGAGTGCCATGTCACTCTGTAGTTGCAAGTCAAGGAATGCCTGGAGTGACCAAAACTGGGAGAGAATCATGATGGGGATGCAGAATCGAGGGTGGGGTGGTGGTGATGGAGAGGGATCCAAGGCTGTTTACATTATACCTAAAGTCCTGGAATGGTGCTGTAGGATAAGCTCAGGATGGCTAACTTCAAGGATGGTGATTCAAACCACCCAGGGTCACCATGAGTCGTAACTGACTAGATGGTGCTAATGACAACAACAAGGTTTGGATTGGTCTGGAAAATAAGTCACTTGAGCATGCAAGCTCCATTGTGTCACTGTGTATCTTCTCCCCTTTTATAATACCACCAGTCATAAAGAATTAGGACACTCCTTATTTTAGTATGTCTTCACGTTAGCCTAACCATCAGTTGTCCCTTAAATCCTCAGAAGAGATCAATACAACTGATACCCTGATTTCAGACTTTAGCCTCCAGAACTGTGAGATAATAAATACCTGTTTTTATGAGACATCCCGTTTGGGGTATTTTGTTATGACAGTCTGAGGAAAGTAATGCAGAAAGGCATAGTTCTTCTTTCATATTATACTTCTGTCTAGTCCTTATGAAGTTTGGTCAAAAAGTCACCACCGGAGAAAGGTAGATTATTTAAGGGGGTGATGAAGAATTGTATTCATTGAACAAATATTTATTAAGTCCCACTAAGATTTAGGTACTGTTTTGGGTACTAGGGACATAGTGATAAATACTCTCATATACAGTAATCCTGTTAAATAACTTTGGGTCAACGGTCCATCTCTACTTTCTTCTTCTGCCACATTGGAGCTTGCTTACTCAATCCATTCATTACCAGATCAATCTAAACATAAGTGGATGCACTGTAAATAGCCTTAGTTTCTCCCTCCAAAAAAGGGGCAATGCTGGTTACCACCCAGTCTTGCATTCTGAAGGGCACTGTCTTGATCAGGAGGAATAGAGCTTATCAGAGACTGCTCTGAGATATGGAATCTAATGTCCTCAAATGACCTTGAAGGTCCCAGGTCAAAATGTTGCCCTTATCTATTGGTCCTGGTTTCCAGGATTAGCTGCTGCTTATTTTCTAACACCTCTGCTTCTCCCTGCCCTTGGCGAGGATCCTGTTCCACATGGACAAAGCACCTAAATGAGGACCATCTGCCATGCACTGGCTCGTACTCCTACCCCCTCACTCTGCCCCTCCTTACCCCTAGTTAATTATTGCTTGATAGTCCAGAAAGTGCCTGTAGGTTGGAGGATGCCATGGCACTTCTCTGGTCAGAAGTCCTTGCCTTTTGGGGGAAGAAAACCATAGTGAATATTGAGTAGCTTCAGCAGGCTTGAAGTTATTGCTATATTGTTGGAATAAGAATTGCATGACTTGCACATACCAAGAAACCAGCTCCCTCCTACTCACCTCTAGCCTCCCTTTAGGTCATGGCTTTCATGATTGCCTGATCTGCTTTTTTTTCTCTGCTGCTCAAAAATCACTTTGTCTATAAGCATGCTACAGAGAACACAGGAGTGGCAGCTACACTGACTGGGCAGCATGGGATTTGAGAGAGGTTGTAGCTGGTGCCAATTTGGTCTTATCCAGGGTGATGATATTCTGTCTTCAGTCACAGATTAAGGAGTTTAGCTTTCAAGTCAGATTACTGACCCAGGGTTTGGAAAAAAAGATAGAAAGTGAGTAACAGCTCAAGCCTTCAATGAAAATGAGGAGAGATCAACCTGATTTATTAAATATTAGAATTATGTAAAAATTTCCCCAAATTTGAATAGAATATTTTGAAGTAGATGTATTTCAACAGCTAGCTAAACAAGGTGTGATCAATATTTTAGACATTTGCCTACGTGACTGCTATCATGTAAACAATTCCTTGGCAATTTTTGTAAAGATTTCAAAAAATTCCTTAAACATGCTGCCAAAACTTAAGGTGCATGTTTTTTCTGTACCACCACACCCAGAAGCGCTCGACATTAATGCACTAAGAATATTAAACAACAACAACCATAAACTTGGAGAAATACCCAGCCACTCCTTGGAAACCCTATACAGGGTTGGTATGAGTTGGAACTGACTCAACAACACTTCACAACAACTAGGAATAAAGAAAAATACAAAAGTTAATCTAGACTAGTGTTTTCCAGCTGGGGGTGATTTCACCCTGAGAAGGCACGTGACCTTGTCTGGAGATATTTTTGGTGGTCAAAACTGAGACCTGGAATTGCTCTTGGAAGTTAAGAGTAGACTCAGGGATGCGGTAAGATACCCTGTAATGTACAAGACAGTTGCTCCTAACAGAATTACCCAAACCAAAATCCAGCAAAAGTGCTAAGCATGAGAAATCATAATCCAGAGAAGAACTATTGAAACCAGTTGTTGTTAAGTGCTGTGGAGTCTGTTCCAACTCATAGTGAGCCTGTATAGAATTTCCCAGGCTTTTTAAATCTTTGCAGGATGGAATGCCTCATCTTTCTCATGGAAAGAATATCCATCTTTATCATCTGAGCAACTAAATAACATTGGTTTCCTTACTAGTAATCTCTTTCACAGGGTTGCCAGAATATATGAGATTGTGAAGGTTCATGTGATTTGTAATGCAGCATATTTACATTAACATTAGAGTTACTGTACTCACTAGAAGACCACAATATTGTAGATTGGATTTAGGTCTTCCCCAAACCCTAATCCATGTTTTATCCTGTAGATTTGCTCCATATTTAGTGCTGCTCATCTTTTAACCATTTCTAAAGTCATACTGAAGACAGTGAGTATAGTTTTCCTCAACATGACACAAAGAGTACCAGAGCAAGATTATATCTGTCACAGATAAAAATACTCTATTTATGTGTCATAGTAATCTATTCATTGGTTTATGGGTCCAAAATTCTCCAGGGGGACTCACAAATCCCCATAATGTTTCCATATGCCAGATTTTTCATTTGGAGCTCTGATTTAGTTGACAGATGTGTAAAAATCACATGTAGCCAAATGACTCTTCAGTTAGTACAAAGCTGATAATACTGAAGACTTTGGTTATTTTAACTAAGATTCACTGGAACCTCTACCCAGACTATGCTTTTCAAATCTCATACTAGAGTTTAATGTGATTTTATGCTAATGCCAATACTCTGGTCCACCTTGCCATATTTAAAAAATATTGTACCCCTTTCTAGTATGAATACTGCCTTATAGATAGAGCTCTCTTTTGGAGAAGGCAGAATAAATCAGTAACTTCATTCAGTTCCTTAATGATGGTAACAAAACTGTGTTTTGAAGATTTATACACAAAGGAGACCAGGGGAGATTCTACTACTAATAATAAAAATATAGAATTGTAAAACATAAAAATGATGTGATACTGAACCCAAGACTGTGTCATGTTACAAACAAAGAAACAGATCTTTGGAGATAAATTGACTTCCACGGGGTCTTATGAAGAATAACCGTAGAGCTGAATCCAGGTTTTATGATTACTCAATTTAATGCCTCTTTCTGCTATTGTTGTTAGTTGTCTTTCGGTTGATCCTGACTCATGCAAACCCCTGTGTGCAGAGTACGACTGACTGTTGCATAGTTTCCCAGAGAGCAGATGCTGGACTGGCAGCCAGGCTTAGTCGCTAACTCTTTTCAGTAAACTGTTACTGTTCTTAAGAGTTGTTGAGTTGGTGCCGACTCATAATGACCCTGTAGGTTTTCCTTACATCTTCGTGGGAGCAGAAAGCCTCATCTTTCTTCTGTTGAGTGGCAGGTGGGCTCACACCAGGGACCTTGTGGTTTGTAATTCCTTGATTATTGTATGGAGTTGCAATTCCATTTGTTTGTTAATGAAAGAACATATCAAAACTATTCCAGTGTGCTGGACTGCAAAGTTGGTTTGAACTGCAAGGCTGGCAGTTCAAGCTTATCAGCTGCTCCTTGGAAACCCTATACAGGGTCACTATGGGTCAGAACTGACTTGACAGCACTCAACAACAACAATAAATGGGGATGTTAGTTGTTACTGCTTGAGTGGGAACCCCTAATATTTATGGCCAAATAGCAACTGAAATTTTACCATAAACAATCCTTAGGGTTATTTATTTATTTATTTATTTTTGAGGGACAAAGTGTTGGCACTGGGTGAGAACCAAAAAAGCCAGAGTTGTTGTTGTTAAATACCACTGAGTTGGTTCCAGCCTATAGCAACCTTGCCGTTCAAACTGACCTTGTGCTCTAATGCTCTAGGGCATTGTCCTGCAGTGCCACACCAGGAGGCACCTCCAAATCAACCACAGTAAATCCAGCTTCCAAATACATGGCATTCACAATTTCACTCAAAGTTTTCATTTATGCAATCTTGAAACTCATAGTTTATGGAAATGTGCCATTTTCCTTACTCATGAATTTGAATCATGAGTCCCGATGTGATGCTGTGAGTTAATGCACTTGCCTGCAAAGTCGCTTTGAACCGCAAGGTTGGTGGTTCAAGCTCAACAGCTGCTCCTTGGAAACCCTATACAGGGTTGCTATGGGTTGGAAATGACTGGACAGCATTTAACAACAATAACAACAGTTATTCATAGGAGACCTGGTGTGGTGCTGCAAGATAATTCACAGGACCAAAAGATCATTTGAACCTCAAGGTCAGTGGTTCAAACTCATCAGCCATTCCTTGGAAACATTTTACAGTGTCGCTGTGAGTCGGAACCTACTCAATGGCACTTAACAACAAAAATAACAAGTTATCCATACGATAAGCATTGGACTGCGAGCCAGAAGGTCATCAGTTCAAATCCATCAGCTGCTCCTTGAAAACCCTATGCAATATAGCTATACAAGTCAAAGCCAACTTGATGGCACTTAACAACAACAACAACATAGGGTTTCCAAGGCTTTAAATCTTTGTGGGATTAGAAAGCCTCATCTTTCTCCCATGGAGCTGCTGGCTGGTTTAAACCATAGGCCTTGTGGTTTGAAATCTAGTGCTTATTGTATGAAAGCCCATAATCTCCATAATTTTTGGCTATCCTTAAAGATTGACAGGTTTGGAAAACCTATAAGGAAGTTCTACTCAGTCCTAAAGGAGCTCTGGTAGCATAGTGGTTATGAATTGGGCTGCTAACCTCAAGGTCAGCAGTTCGAAACTACCAGAGGTTCTGCGGGAGAAAGATGAGGCGTTCTGCTCCTGTAAAGATTTACAGCCTCGGAATCCCTGTGCAGGGTCATTATGGGTCGGAACCAACTCCATGGTGCTTAACAACAATAAAAACTCAGTCCTACAGAATCATTACTAGTTGGAATTGATGTTTTGGGATGATTGGTTATACACAGTAATAACTGAAACAACCTGCTTGTCACTAATGTTGATATCTTGGCACCTTCCAAAGATTCTAACTCAATAGGCTGGACCAGGCCAGAAATCTATGTTATTTAACAAGAGTAATTCAACTGCCAGGTAGAACTATCAGAACCTCTGCTCAAGACCGTTACTCTGACGAACACCCAGAGGGGCTGCGTCAGTTCTCTGACAAGACTTCAGATGTGAAGTTTGTTAAGTGTGAAGAAAGCATGAGAATTTTCTATTTATATAGTTTCTTTATCTAAAAGAATGAGAAAGAAATTAAGAATGACCATTTTCAGTAACTGTTTAGGTGATCATGAGAGTGATATCCTTGGAATAGAGGGAACCTTCTAACATAGGAGGAATGAACAGTCTCTTCTTTCATTGTCTTTCAGAGCATTGGAGTTAGCATGTATGTATCCTAAAAGGATTTATGGATTATGGTTGTTGTTGTTGTTAGGTGCTGTCAAATAGATACCAATTCATAGTGGCCTTACGCATAACAGAATGAAACACTGACCGATCCTGAACAAACTTCAGAACCCTTGCTACTCTTGAGCTCATTGCTGCTGTCACTGTGCCAATCCATCTCACTGGAGGTCTTACTCTTTTTTGCTGACCCTGCACTTTACCAAGGAGCTCTGGTAACATAGTGGTTACGAATTAGGCTGCAAACCACAAAGATCAGCAAAGGTGAGGCTTTCTGCTCCCATAAAGATTTTTCAGACTCAGAAACCCTGTACAGGGTTGCTATGAGTCAGAACCGACTCCACGGCACATAGCAACAACACTTTACCAAGCATATGTTCTTTTCCAGGCACTAGTCCCTCCTGATAATATGTCCAAAGTATGAGAGAAGAAGTCTGGTCATCCTAGCTTTGAAGGAACACTGTCTGTACTTCATCAAACATAGATTTTTTTTCTTTTGGCGGTCTTTGGTATTTTTAATATTCTCCTCCAACACCATAACTCAAGTGCATCACTTCTTTTATGGTCTTCTTTATTCATTGTCCAACTTTCATATGCATATGAGGCTACTGAAACTACCATGGCTTGAGTCAGGCGCACCTTAGTCCTCCAACTGACATCTTTGCTTTTCAGCACTTTAAAGAGGTCTTGAGCAGCAGACTTGTCTAATGCAATATGTCATTTGATTTTCTTGACTGCTGCTTCCATGAGTGTAGACAGTTGATGCAAGTAAAATGAAGTCTTTGGCAACCTCAACCTTTTCTCCATTTATTTTGATTGGTCCAGTGATGGGGATTTTTGTTTTCTTTACATTGAGGTGCAACAATCCATAATGAAGGTTGTTGTCTTTGAGCTTCATCAGCAAGTATTTTAAGTCCTTTTGTCTTTCCTCAAGCAAGGTTATATCATTTACATATTGCAGGCTGTTAATAAGTCTTCCTCCAACACTGATGTCATGTTTTTCTTCATATAATCTGGCTTCTTGAATTATTTGCTCAGCATACAGACTGAATAAAATTGAAAATTACTCTCCAGTGTAGAGATACTAAAGCAAATGGAAGAAATGAGGAAGCAAAGAACTGAATAGAAAATTTCAAAGAGTAGCTTAAGAAGACAAAGCCAAATATTAAAATGAATTATGCAAAAATTTGTAGTTAGAAAACCAAAAGGGAAGAACACACTCAGTATTTCTTAAGCTGAGGGAACTGAAAAAAAAAAAAAAAAAAAATTCAAGCTTCTACTTGCAATATTGAAGCAAAATTTTGAATTGACCAAAATATTGAATGATACAGAAAACATCAAAAGAAGATGGAAAGCATACACACAGTCACTGGATCAAAAAGAAATGGTCAATGTTCATCAATTTCAAGAGGTAGAAGAGATTGTGGCATACTATCTTAATAGCAAGGTCCTTGGGTGGTGCAAACAGTTTGTTCTTGACTGCTAACATAAGGGTTGGTGATCTGAATCCAGAGTCTCGGTGGAAGAAAGGGAATCTTCTTCTGTAAAGATTGCAGCCAAGAAATGCTATGGAGCTGTTCTACTCTATAACACATGAGTTTGTCATGAGTCAAAATCAACTCAATGGGCAACATTTAAAAAAAACTAAAACAGTATAATCTTCACAATGTTTAGTAAAATAATGAAGGATGATCACTAAAATCTTTTGTTCAATACAGAAATTCAATGGTTATTTGGATACAAAACATTTGAAGGATTTGTCAAAAATACAGATGACTCATTTGTCAGTTTGTCATACTGTGGTTGCTTGACTGTTGCTGTGATGCTAGAATCTATGCGACTGGTATTTTAAATACCATCAGGATCATCCATCATGAGCGGATTTTAGTGGTGCTTCCAGATTAAGAAAGACTAGGAAGAAGGAGAGGTAGACCTCTTCTGAATGGCTAGCCACTGAAAACCATATGGCTAGCAGCTGAACATTGTTTGATATAGTGACAGAAGATGAGGTCCTCACGCTGGAAGGCAGTATGACTGGGGCAGAGCTGCCTCCTCAAAGTAGAGTTGAACATAATGATGTGAGCAAAGCTTTTGGGACCTTCATTTGCTGGTGGGACACAACTCAAAATGAGAAGAAATAGTCACAAACATCCATTAGTAATCAGAACTTGAAATGAATCTAGAAAAATTAGAAGTTGTCAAAAACAAAATGGAATGCATAATGATCTATATCCTAGACATTACAGTGCTGAAATGAACTGGTATTGAGCATTTTAAATCAGAAAATCACATTTATCATCAAAAAGAGCATTTCAAAATCTAACTGGAAGTACAATGCTGTCTGTGATAAGAGTATATCCATATACCTTACAAAGGAGCCCAGTTAATACCACTATTACTCAAATTTACCCACCAACTACTAAAGTCAGTGCTGATGAAATTGAAGAATTTTACCAAATCCTTCAGTCTGAAATTGACCAAACATGTAATCAGATGCACTGATAATTATTGATGATTGGACTAGAAAAGTTGGAAGCAAAGAGGAAAAAGGATCAGCAGTTGGAAAATATGGACTTGGTAATAGAAATGATGCTGAATACCACATAATATAATTTTGCAAGACTGACAATTTATTCAAGGAATACTGATGACATAATGGATTACAGACAGGGCTGTTAACTGCAAGGTCAACAGTTCAAATCTACCAGCTGTTTCACAGGAGAAAGTTGAGGTTTTCTGCTCCCTTAAAGAGTTACAGCCTCAGAAACCCTATACAGGATTGCTA
>NW_006408524.1:32891370-32892287 GCF_000296735.1 Chrysochloris asiatica | reverse complement strand
CACAACACTTAGCAGCAGTAACAGCATGGGCAACATATTCAGTGATGCAGAAAGATGGAAGGAATTCACAGAGTCACCGTACCAAAAAGAAATGGTTGATGTTCAACCATTTCAAGAAGGAAAAATCCCAAGGTACACTGAAGAAACTGGCGAAAAACCAGGCTCCCGGATCGATGAGTTGCAAATTGAAGTCTTTCCACAAACTGGTGCAGCACTGGAAGTACTCATTCGTCTCTGCCAAGAAATTTGGATGCAGCTATCTGGCCAACTGATTGGAAGAAATCCATATTTGTGCCCATTCCAAAGAGAGGTGACCCAATGGAATGTGGAACTCATCAAACAATACCATTAATGTCACATGCAAGTGAAATTTTGATGAAGATAACTAAAAAATGGCTACAGCAAAATATTGACAAGGAGGCAGACTTAGAAGAGGACATGAAACTAAGGATATCACTGTTGATGCCAGATGGATCTTGGCTGAAAGCAGAGAATACCAGAAAGAAGTTGATTTGTGTCTTATTGAATATTTAAAGGCTTTTGACTTTAAATATTCATGAGCACGTGACTCATAACAAATTATGGGTAACATTGAGAAGAATGGGTGTTTCGGAACACTTCATTGTGTTCATTAGGAACCTGTATAGAGACCAAGAGGCAATCTTTAGATCAGAACATGGGAATGCTAAAGGGTTTAAAATCAGGAAAGTTGTGTGCAAGGCATCTTTTCCCCATACCTGTTTAATCTGTAGGCTGAGCAAATAATCAGAGAAACTGTAATATATGAAGAAGAATGTAGTATCAGGATTGCACTAAGATTCATTAACAACTGGAACAAGGCAGATGGTACAATCTTGCTTGTTGGAATATAAGATGACTTGAAATACTAATGAAGATCAAATACTACAGCCTTTAGT
>NW_006408524.1:32883949-32891045 GCF_000296735.1 Chrysochloris asiatica | reverse complement strand
TTTGAATTATGGTGTTGGAGAAAAATATTGAAAGTACCAGGGACTTCCAGAAGAACAAACAAATCTGTGTTGAAAGAAGTAAAGCCAGAATGCTTCCTAGAAGCCATGATGACAATGCTTCGTCTCTCATACTTTGGACATGTTACCCCAGAGAAGGACGGCATGCTTTTCAAAGTGGGAGGGGTCTGAGAAAAAGAGGAAGACTGCTAATGAGATATACTGACACAGTGGCAGCAGCAATGGACTCAAACCTAAAAACAATTGTGAGGATGGTGTGGGACCAAGCAGTATTTCCTTCTGTTGTGCTTAGGGCCACTGTGAGTCAGAACTGACTCAATGGCACCTAACAACAATAAGAACTAATTTTCTTTGACAAAAGACATGTTTCATGTTTGCTGAGTTTTCTGTGACAAGGAGTTTGCTACCAGCAGGAAATTAACATAGGCAATACAAATACACAGTCACTTTACCTTCTCACAAAACAGAGGCAGTATTTATAATCGTTGTGGAAAAGTGGTTTTCTTTTTTTTATTAAATATTTTATTGTGTTTTTGGTTAAAATGTTCACAACAAATTGAGTTCCCATACAGGGATTTCTACACAATTTCTTCGGTAACGTTGGTTACAGTTTTTACAGTGTGTCAAGTTTCTCATTATTTCTGTTCTTATTATTGTGCTTTCGGAACCTAGCTGTCCGTCCCCCTTGTCTTCTCATCTTAGTTTTGAGTACATGTTTGGTGAATCAAACATTTTGACTGTTTGGTCTCATATATGCAGACAATTTTGTAAAGGAGCACAGTATGCATGGACCACAGTATTTATTTTATGAGTCAATCTATTATTTAGTTAAAAGAGCACCCCTAGAATATTTTTGTTTCAAGGTTCAGGGAGTCTCTAGTCTTAACTTTTTCAGTAAATCCGGACCTTTTAAAAATTTGAGTTCTCTTCCATATTTTGCTCCATTCTATCTGGACCCCTCTATTGTATTGCTGATTAGAATGGTCAGTATACATCTAGGGGTTTTTTCTATCCTTTTTAAAAGAAGCATTTAAAAACCTGATATTGAGAAATGAGATCGCAAAGACTGTCTACAATAAGTACTGGACTGCTAACTACAAGGTCAGCGGTTTGAGCCCATCAGCTGCTCAGCAGGAAAAAGTGAGGCTTTCTGTTCCTTTAAAGATATACAGCCTCAGAAACCCTATACAGGGTCACATAATAACGACTTGGAAAAATGCTTTTATCCTTATATAATTTTGCAGAAATGATGTTGCCTAAGAAATTGCTTATTTTGGCACAATTCAAATATTTGAAAGTAGAATTTTAAAATCTGTTTAAAAAAGCTTCTCAATTGTGAAGGGACCAGTCCTTTGAGAAGGACATCATGCTTGGTAAAGTGGAGGGTCAGTAAAAAAGAGGAAGACCCCAATGATGGCACAGGACTGGGCAGATACATGTTTTGTTGTACATGGGGTCAGTAAGAGCCAGAACTGACTTGATAACACTTAACACCCGTTGTAAAGAGAGGTGGCCCGAGGATAAGAGCAGGTGTTTCTACTCAACTCCGTGGAACACTGATTCCTATGAGGGAAACCAATAACACATTGTAAGATGAAAAGGACCAGCTCCCGTAGTTCCCTGATTTTAAACTAAAATCACCTGAAAATAGGATAGTCAACTAAAATCACCTATAAATGAAAATAAAACTGAAAATGCAGCAAAAATAATAACTTAAATAATCTTCTGAATTCAAAGTTTCTGGGTACTTGAACACTTTGCGACTAGTTTGTAACCACTGTTGTGCTTTAAGGAAAATGAAGATTTACTGGCTGAATTTCAAGAAAAACCATCATGCAATTGCTGGGTGAGATTTTAAAATGAGCATCATGATTGATTAGGTCCAGCTGAACGATGCACACGCTTCCACTTGGGATCTACATATCTTGATGAGTGATCTTTTCAGCAATCATTTCAAAAGGAACTGAACTTGGAAACAGACCTACAAATAGCTGCCATAAGGTATTTGAACTAAGATATATGAAAATATTAAATCATATTTAAATGCTCATGAGCTGAGTTATATATTTATTGAGAACTACATTTCTTTTTTTAAAAAAATCCTATTGCCCCATTAAAAATATTCTATGCTTCATCATCTTATTCTGCAAATATTATATTTTTTCCTTAATGTATTTGTTTAATTTTAAACATTTTTGTAAATTGGGTGAAGGTTTAGAGAGCAGATCTGTTTTCCCTTCAACAATTTATATACATTTTGTTTCATGTCATTGATTGTAATCCCCACAATAAAACATCTCTTATCTCACTTCCTCCCTATATTTCCTGTTTCCTTTCCTCCTTTCCTAAGCATTTGTCCTTGGGTAAATGCTGCCCTTTTGATCTTAAATGGTTGATTATTCTAAGGTGTACATACCTCCCTCTTGTTATTGTTCCCATTATAGCCCTGTCTGTAATTGGCTGAAAATTTAGCCATGGATGTGAGTGCTTTCCTGACCTGAAGGGTGACTAAGGACTTAGTCTTTTTCAGACCAGTATGCCTGACAGTTTTTAATGACTTTCAGTTTTGATTCATGTTTTTCTCACTCTATCCAGGATCTTCTAGTACATAATTTATTGTATAATATTGTTATTGTAAAATGCTGTCAAATCGGTTCTGACTCATAGTGACCCTGTATAGGGTTTCTGAGGAGCGGTTGGTGGGTTTGAACTGTCGACCTTGCACATCACAGTCCAGTGCTTATCCTACAGGTGTCACACCAGGAGACCTAGGATGATAATTGTTAAGTGCCATTTAGTCATTCCAACTCATAGCGACCCTTTATAGGGTTCCTGAGGGGTGGCTGGTGAGCTTGAACCACTGACCTTGTGGGTCAAACTAACCTTGCAATCCAGTCCATTGCATCAACCCACAGTGCCACACCAAGGCTCTTACTATGATGTTGTTGTTGTTAAGTACCGTGGAGTCGGTTCAGACTCATAGCGACCCTGTACAGGGTTTCTAAGGCCGTAAATCTTCACTGGAGCAGAAAGCCTCATCTTCCTCCCGCCGAACAGCTGGTAGTTTCAAACTGCTGACCCTGAGGTTAGCAGCCCGATTCGTAACCACTATGCTACCAGAGCTCCTTTAGTATGATAGTACATGCATATAATTCAAAAGTAAATAAATATATGACTATTTTCAGTTCATACTTGAACACTTTTTTTTATGGTTGGTTTGTGCTTTCCAGAATGTTTGAAGATAGATATTATAGAATATCAAGGATCTTTCATATAGTGTTTTTCATACATGTTATTGAATGTGAAGTAATGCATTTCTGATTGCCCCTTAATACTAGTCCACAGAATGGTGGTGGGGATTATGTACTGTGGAGTTTGTTCTGACTCATTGTGACCCTGCATAGGGTTTCCAAGGCTATAAATCTTTACGGGAGCAGAAAGCCTCATCTTTCTCCCACAGAACAGCTGGTAGTTTCAAACTTCTGACCTTGAGATCAGCAGCCTGATTCGTAACCACTATGCTACAGGTCTTCCATAGATAGGTGAATGGGATTGCTATATATTTGTATTCTGGAAGATCACTCAAAGTTGCTATTTTTAGAGTCTATTATAAAATGGAAGTGTGTTGGCTCTGTAAGATAAGGATTGGATTGAGAACTAAAGGTTAGGAGTTTGAGCTCAGCATCCACTCTGTGAGAGAAAGATGAGGCTTTCTGCTCCCATAAAGATTTAAAGCCTCAGAAATCCTGTACAGGGTTGTTATGAGTCAGAACTGACTCTGCTGCAACAACATAAAATAATATAGTATGCATCTATGGTGTCTTGTGAGAGTTCTATTTGACATATATGACAAAATAACACATTACCAAGAAACTCTTCTTGTGTGCAGAAAATATAGTCTAGATTGGTCTTTAGCTCTTTATCAAGGAAATAGACCAGGGGCTAGGAAAATCTGACAAAACAATCATTTTAAACCTAATGCCGTGGAAAGTAGTACTAAGGAGAAACGAAACTTATCTAGTAGATTTGCTTGGACATCCTGGACTTCCAGATGGGAATCTAATGTTCTTTCTCATTCTTAGTCTCTGGGAAAGCAGGGAGGCAGCGTTTCAGCATTAGCTCCTTCCACCCATGTGGCATGTGATAAGTGAATCATTTAACAGCAGCACGAGCTTGTAGATAAGCATATACTTCAGTAATTGGAATGAACCTTTGCTGAATTTTACTGAAGCAATTTAGGCCTTTTATTCCATTTCACCATTGGAGACTTCTTACTAATTTTACTATTGAGGAGTTTGACAAAGTGGGATAAGCTAGAAAAACATACTCTGTGGTAAGCCCTTCAGAGGTCTAGATAGTCTCAAAATGCTAGCCTCCTTTCTTTTAGTGTATCTGGAATTCTTCCTTATTATTTTAGATATTATAAAATTGAAAACCATAAATGCTGAACTAAATATAGGTACAATACATGTTGTCTTCATAACAGTAGTTAAAATATAAATAAAAGAATATATCCATAGAAAATACTGGGGGCTTCAAAATGTTCATGTAAAAATTCCATTACCTTTTAATTCTATTTTCCATAATGGCTGTGGATTTGGGTTTGGGATTTGTAAGCGCTGAACTTGTGACTTGCATTATTTCTATTGGACAGAACTGCTCTAAACCAAGGCTGATGTGCTTTCCGACTCAACCTTGAGTCAACCCAATACAGCTGTGAAATCATCCCAAGACCTCTGGGACATAAGATAAAAATAGAATAGTTGGTATAGTTGATAATCCCATGTTTTTCATATTTTGATATTCATTAACTTTTCCCCAACTTTAAAATAGTTCTATCTTGAAATCTCTTTGAATTTCTCTCCATTTAGAAGTTCTGTAACTACACTATTCCCTCTTTTTACTTTTCTTTGTTATAAATCTCTGGTTCTCTATTCTCAGGTTTGTGGATTTGTTTTACTTTGGATTCTTTGATATCTGGATTGACTTCTAGGCTGTGTTGTCCATATGTTAATCTCAGGTTTGCTGCTGTTGACTCTCTATCCAAAGAACTCTCTTCAGTATTTTTGTAAAGTTGGTCTAGTTTTTACAAATTCCTTTTATTTCTGCTTATCTGCAAATGTCCTCATTTCAAAACTGTTATATTTGAGAAACAATTTTTCTGGATATATGATGTTGTTGTTAAGTGCTGTCGAGTTGGTTTCACCCATAGCAACCCCGTATCAGGTTTTTGAGGAAAACTGGTGAGCTTTAATCGCTGACCTTGTGAGCCAAACCAACTTTGCAATCTAGCACATTAACCCACAGTGCCACACCAGAACTAAATTTTTTTCTTTTTGAGTTTTATATATGTCATCCCATTGTCTTCTTGCCCACAGAGTTTCTTCTGAAAGAGCAGAGTTTAGTCTTATTAGTTCTCTTTGTAGGTAACTTTTAGCTCTTCCTGAGCCCTCTCAGGATTCTTTCCTTGTCTTTTGATGCTTACCGCAAAGTATGTTTTGGAAAGTTTGGTTTTTTTGAATATGTCCTAGTGATTTTTTCTTGGGGCCTACCCTGTTTGGGATTCATTCAACTTCTTGAATGCATCTCATCTTTCATGATGTTCAGGAAGTTTTCTTCCAATAACTCTGACAATTTTCTCTGTTTTTTTGGGTTTTTTTTTTTTGTGTGTGTGTCTCTTTTTGCCCTGTAATTCTGACCACATATAACTTATTCTTCTTGATGTTCTCCCATGTAATTCTTGGACTTCCTTTGAATTTTTTTCCCCTTCTTTTTGTCTTTTTTTTTTTTCTAGCAGACTAGTATTGAAAGATTTGTCTTCAGTTTTGCTACTTGGCCTTCCATTGATTGACTTCTATTCCTTTTCCCTTTCAGGATATTATCTATTTCTGAAATCTTCATATTAATCTTTTGGATTTCTATTTGCTGTTTTTGTATGGTTACTAATTTTACATTTATTTGATCAGCTTACATTTGTAGTATTTTCCTAAATTCTTCTGAAGTTTTTTTCTTTGTTCTCCTTGATTTTGTTTGCAGCTAGCTTTTTTAATCTTTCTCTCAATTGACTGAAGGTACCGAAATACCAACGTTTTTAATTTATCAGGTAGTTCCAATACAATTTCTTCCTCAGAAATGTTTTCTGACTCTGCATTATGGCCACTTGCTTAAACCATTTTATCTTATTTCCTTATGTGACGTGAAATGGCCAGTTGTCTCCAAGACATTGCATTGCTGTTGTATTTGTATTTAACTGATGATTGTATGTTGGTTCCTTCCTAAGCACTCCTGATTAGTGTGATAGAGAATGGAAGCATGTGTACAATTCTCTGTTGGTGTAGCACAGTTCAGGACAGACTTGGCTATTGTTGGCTGTTGATTATCATTGATCAGGAAGATGTCATGCTGACACTTGTATTGCTATAGCTACTATATTGCATGGAAAGGAAAAGAGTTAGGGGTAACCAATCACAAATTCTTTACACAGACTGTTATGTTACTTATGCCTTGTTTCCTTTTCTCTTCATCCTGCTGGGGGTCTTTGGTCATTTGTAGTACATTCATGTTCCATTGACCTCCATACGTGAGTAGGGATGGTGACCTGAAGCTTGTGGAGTGGGCTACCAAGACATGGCACACTCATATCCTTATTAAACTTTGACAATGCTATTTTTGACCACATGTAAACAACTGTGAACTCTAGCTAGAACAGAGAGCATCCATCTTTTTGTGCGTACATAAAGGGCTGATAGTAAGTATTTTGGACTTCGCATGTATTATAGTTAGTCTCTGTTGCAATGATTCAACTTTGTAGCATAACAACAGGCACAGAAATATGTATATGTGTGGCTGTGTGCCAGTAGAAGTAAAAGAAATTTGAATTTCAGGTCATTTGCACATGTCATGAAATATCTATCATTCTTTTTCCCACCAACCATTTACAAATAAATAAAGCATTCTTTTGTTTCAGACTGTACCCAAACAGGTGGTGGGCTGGATTTTGCCTATAGGCTAGAGTTTGCTATCTCTAGAACTAGAACATTATTCTTTGCTATAGCATAATGGTTACGAATCGGGCTGC
>NW_006408524.1:32881605-32882579 GCF_000296735.1 Chrysochloris asiatica | reverse complement strand
TCCCGTAAAGATTTACACCCTCGGAAACCCTGTACAGGGTCGCTATGGGTCGGAACCGACTCGACGGCACTTAACAACAACAACAACAATTGTTTCCCAGGAAGTATTCCCCTTGTCCATTGTTCTTCTCAGTTCTAGGCCCTGCCCTCTGAGAGATCATTTCTTTTTTTTTTTTTTAATTAGAAATGGCTTGGTGTGAAACTGAATCTCTTTCTCAATCTCCTTCCTTCTTGTAAGGAGCCCTGGTTGTGTGGTGGGCTAAGCATTGGACTACTCATCTCAAGGCTGGCAGTTCAAAGCCACCAGCATCTCCATGGGAGAAAGATGAGGTGTCTGCTCTCATAAAAATGTGCAGTCTCAGAAACCCTGATGAGCAGTTCTATGCTATTCTATATAGGGTCGCTGTAAGTCAGAACTCACTAGGTGACAGTGGATTTGGTGCTTTGCTTCCTTCTTGTACAAGGTTGATGATCCAGAGATCTCTTTTTATTTTTAGTTAACTTGGTTTGTTTTTTAGTCCAAGATCATGGTGCTTTTGTCAATACAATTGATTTAAATATTTTGAGAGATTTCTATGAATCTGAGTCTGTCCCATTCTAGAAGCCATGTCTTTGGCTGAGTTCTTTAGAGACGCAAAACCAGTGAAATATTTATATATATGGAGCTCTGTTAGCAGAGTGGTTATGAGTTGGACTGCTAACCTCAAGGTCAGAAGTTCGAAACTACGAGCTGTTCCATGGGAGAAAGATGAGGCTTTCTGTCCTTGTAAAAATTTATAGCGTCGAAAACCCTATACAGGGTCTATGAGTTAGAGCCAACTCCACGGCACACCACCACCACCACCATCATATATATATATATATATATGTGTGTGTGTGTAGGAGCTCTGGTAGCGTAGTGGTTATGAATTGGGCTGCGAACCTTAAGGTCAGCGGTTCGAAACTACCAGCCGCTCCACGGGAGAAAGATGAGGC
>NW_006408524.1:32871061-32880915 GCF_000296735.1 Chrysochloris asiatica | reverse complement strand
CAACAACTTTGCCAGTTTACAATATATTGGAAGCAGGCCACACCCTTGAGCAAACTTGCTCTTAATCTAGCATCTTATCCTAGAGTGATTACATTATGTTAGGACTCATCATGGGGGATAATAGCTACATTTCAACTCACAAACCATAGAGAATCCTGATCATTAAGTCAATACAAAACCTGAACTATCACAAGCCACAGCCACAATTCTTTTGAGGCAGACTTTTTCCTTTGAATATGTCATGCTCCTGGGGAAAATATACTTTTTCCAAAAGCTGTTTTTGTCTAACTGAGAATATATACTATGCACATCTGTATAGCTTTCAGAGTTCTTTAAAAAGGGACTTAAAGCTATACTTGGTATGACCTTTCCCCTGAGGGCTTTTCTCACTTGGAGACTATTTTAATGAATAGGAAGATTGGAGACCAGAAGCAGTGTAATTTCTATGCAGCCTGTCCATGCATAATCCCTCAAAGTTCTGTTTGCAAACAGAATTTTCTTTAGCTCCTGTTTCTTTTCCAGCAGCTAGAAGAAGCCAAATGACAAGCTTGTCCTTCTGTGAAAAGTCTCCTTGGTCAAATCCAAAACCTCATTAGTTTTTACCAGCCAACGTTTTACCAACTGTTCCATGACTACATAACACTAGTCACTATTTTTTTAATCTGCGAAACAGTTTCTTTACCATTTTTACAGCCTGTATTAAAAGCATTACCATCATTTACCCATATTTTCCTTGTACCTTCTCAACCTCCACATATCATTCTATTTCAAAACCAATATCACATGCTTTTGTTACAGCACAATCCCATGTTTAGGCACTAATTTATCATTTATCTACTACTGAAAACAAAGCATCCCAAAACTTAGTGGCTTAAGATAATCACTTGTGTAGGTCATGATGATATGACTTAGAAAATTTGAACTGGGATCACCAGGATGGAACTTTGGCTGGTCTCACTTGTGCATCTGTGATTAGTTTAAGAGGCCCAACACAGGAGTTATCTGACTGTTGAGAGAGGCAATAGCGAGATTTAGCCACATGTGTCCCATCAGTAAGCTGGCTAGCCTGTGCTTGCTTGTACAGTGTTGATGACAGGGGTTCCGAGGTCAGCCAGACAGGAAAAAATCCCAATGGACAAGCACTTTTCAAGTTTCTGCTGGTGTCACATTCACTACTGCCTCACTGCCCAAGGGTAGCCACATAGGCCAAAGCAAAAATGTGTGGCATGAATTATCTGAGGATTTGAATTCTGGCAGGTGATGGCTTCAGAGACGTGTGAACAAATTTGGTTCTATCAGTGCAATAATCAACTGTCCTTGTGTTAAATAGAGTAGACGATATTCTGATATAGTCCTGGTGTGGCACTGTGGGTGAACGCGCTGGACTACAAAGTCAGTTTGAACTGCAAGGTTGATGGTTCGAGCTAACCAGCTGCTCCTCAGAAAGTCTATACAGGGTGTGATGGGTCGGAACTGGCTCAATGGCACTTAACAACAACAACATTCTGATATGGAAGAATGCTTGAGCCTATGATAAGCATTGGATTGTGAACCACAAGGTCTGTGGTTTGAGCTGGCCAGCCATCCCGCGGGAGAAAGATGAGGCTTTCTGATCCCTCAAAGATTTAAAAATCTAGGAACCCCTATATAGAGTTTTAGTGAGCTGTGATCACCTCCACAATACTTAACAACAACAACAACATCTGACATAGAAAGCTTGCCAAATTTCTAGAGAAACTGTACCAGTAAAAAGGCTTTCAACTTTCTATAAAAGGCCTGAAGTTTGCTGAAATTGCAAGTTTGAGAGTGATTGATTATGTGGCTAACTGATACAAACACATATAATTCAATGTGGCTCTGAATTTTGTAAATGGAATTTGGTGAATATCAGGACTACAGGGATTTCTGCACTATACTTTTCATACTAAGATACCAGAAATGCACAGAGTTGGAAAGAAAACCAACAAGTACTGGCAAAGTGAAAAACAATAGAGTATTTATTATGTTCCAGACAGCATGCTAGCAAGTTTTCATGGACTATGTCACTATGTATTTATGGTAAATGAAGTTAGCATTAGTAGAATTAAAATAACAAATATGTATACATACATACAGATATATTTGCATAAATGTGGCATCAACACTCTCTCACACAGCCCTGGTTTGACACTGCAGGATAATCACTGGACTGTTAATTGTGAAGTTGACAACTCCAGCATCGCCAGCTGCTCTTGAAATCCCTATCCAAGGTCACTACGAGTCAGAACTGACTTGATGGCACACAACAAAAATAACAGACCTGCCCCAGCACTTTCTACTTTTCATCTGGGTTTAATAATTCACTGCAGTGTTCACACAGAACTCAGACACCATATACATAGTTATGGGGATTATTAGGGAAGTTAACACATTACATTGCAAAATCAGAAATGTTCAAGGCACAGTTCTTCCAATCAGAACAGACGCTTCTCTGCCATGCCCACCGGCAGCCCTCTCTGCCTAGGCAATATGACTAAATTTGTCTAGGACTGCTGATAAATGCCCACAGGGCACACTACTCTACCATAATCCTCAGCCTAAAGGCTCTCAGCTTTAGCTCTGTGGGTCAGCAAACCCAACATCCCAACTAAGTGCCTGGAGGCTCTCGCTCTGACAGTAAGCTTCCTACCCAAAGACACCCAGCTTTACTTGTTCTGTGGGCTGGGAAGTTCATCACTCTTTCTCATGTTCTGGATATTGGTTCTGCTGCTATTATTCCTCTGCCACTCATCATCTATTCCTCCAGTGCTATAGCTTTCTGCCCCTGGCCAAGGGGGTTCAATGCACAGGGATCTTGAGGACCAAAGGATGCGTTCCCTTCCTGACTCTTTTTTCCTTGATGTTAGTGAAATGGCCCTACCCACTTCTGAGATGACTTATTTTAAACCCACATTAGAGGTCTATCTTTTTACAATCAAAATTAACTCTGTTAACAATCCTATCAGCATCTTTTCTCACCTTGTGTGGTGGGAGTTACAAGGACTATGGGTAGAAGAGGTTAATTCACTGTAGTGCAATACTGAACTTTAATAATAGAAAACTAGATGTGGGATGTTATCAAGGACATAACACAGAAAGAAAGCAGAAGGTCATTAAAAAGACAGGAAAGAAAGAAAAGACCAAAATGAATGTCAGAAAACACTCTGAAACTTGCTCTTGAAAGTAGACTAGCTAAAGCAAGTCAAGAAATGATGAACTAGAAGAGATTGTTAAAAAATTATTTGGGGGCAGCATCTGACCCCCTCTCACTTCACAAGGGGGAAGGAGAATCAAATGCATCTACTTGAAGCCAATTCTTATGAGGCTGAGGTCAGACAGACATGCCTCCACCATCCATTTTGCCAATTCTAACACTAATTGTCCCTCCCACAGCACTTTCCTTTTCTGCTGTGTTTGATAATTTATTGCAGTGTCACACAGAATTCACAGACCCTACTTACAACTATGAGTTTATTAGAGCAGTTAACAAGTGACAACTCAGGATCAGAAATTCTCAGAATACCGTTCTTTGGTCAAGACAACCTCTTCTCAGCCCTGATTACAGGCAGGTCTCTGCTGGTCTCTGACCTCTCAGCCACAAGGCCCCTTTGCCTCTGTCTTGCTCTGGCAATGTCACAAAGCTCTTTTAGTGCTGCCAATAAATGTCCAAAGGGCACTCCAGTCCACCATAAACTTCAGCCCAAAGGTATTCAGCTCTAGCTACATGTGTCAGCAAACCTAGCTTTTCCAATTAAGTGCTTACAAGCACCCCACTTCGTAAGCCAGATTCCTGACTGAAGGCTTTCAGCATTACTTGCTCCATGGATTAGGAAGCCCACTGCTATGTCTTATGCCCTGGTTCTCAATTTTGCTGATGCTTCTGCTCTGCTGCTTCTCTAGCATAACTGGTTCCTGCCCCCAGGATTGAAGATGTTCAATGCTCAAGGAACTCAGGGTCCAAAGGACGTAATCCACTCCTGGCTCTTCTTTCTTGATGGTAGTGAGATCACCCCCTCCTGCTTCTGAGATTGCTTATTTTATACCCAGCAGGATGGCAAAATAGACCAATCCCCACATTAGAGTTTTAATTTTTTACAATCACAACTAACCCTGTAACAATCATGCATGATTGAATTATTTAATTCTAGCAGCATCATTCTCTACCTTCTCTTACCCAGAGCCATCAGAAAAAGTGAAAATGTGCACATTTAGCATGGTTCCACCAAGCTGTTTGGTGGGCGCATCAAACAATATGGTTAGGAGAACCATATCAAGTAAGTAAATCATTGTATCACAGAGTTGAATAGAAGATTTCAAAGCATGAAAGAGAAAACAAAATAAAGTATTACAATGGAAATAACAAAGACCTGGAATTGGAGAACCAAAAGGAAAGGATATATCCCACATTTCTCAAGCTGAAAGAACTGAAGAAAACATTTAAGACTGAAGTTGCAATATCAAAGGATTCTATGTGCAAAATGTTAAATAACATAGGAAGCGTCAAAAAAAGATGGAACAGATTGTTTGAGCATCTACTGTGTGCTAGGTATATGCCAGAAGTTTAGACTATAGTAATTATAGAACACAGCCATCAGCAAGAAATATGCGATCTTGTGGAAGAGAACATGGCGAAGAGCTACGTCTTAGTATTAGGCTGGGAAGCAGTTTCAATAGTGGTTAAGTGATTACATTCTTCAAATTGTGCCACCAGTTGCATCCTGCTTTTCTGAATTGTTCATCTTTCATAAACGTAAACTCACTGCCACCCAAATTTCCTGTCTCATCTCTTTCAAGTTTCTGTTGTCAATTTAATCTCATATAGATGGCTTTTGAGAGAGTATAATGCTCAAGTTAAGTCCTTTTGTTTTTGATGACATTTTAAAAAAGAGAAGACTAGTTGTTTTATATAATAGCACTTAATTTGGCACAGTGGCAGCCCAATGGGCTCAAGCATAGCAACTATTGTGGGGTTAGTGTAAGACTGGGCAATGTTTTGTTCTATTGTACATAAGGTCTCTATGAGTTGGTACCAACTTGATGCAACCTAACACAACAACAATTTTTCTGTGTGGTTGTTTCCTCATGATTGGATTCAAAGTTTGCATTTTTGTCAGGGATGTTGTACATGTGGTATTGTACATTACATTAGGAGGCACGTAACCTTTGTCCAGTATTGGTGATGCAAACGTTGCCCTTTTCTTAAGAAGGTCTCTGCTAGATTTATCTAGTTTAAAGATAGTTCCCTTTGCAATGCGTGATCTGTAAATTGAAGAGATACTTTGATCCTGTCCCGTAATTTTCACTCAGACGTTTCCAATTTATTGATGATTTGTTTTGCCTGAGTCTATTATAACTATATTAGCTGCCAGATGTAATTAAAAAAATATTTTTGATCAAGTAGAAATTCATACAGGAGGTTTTTTTTTAAAAGTGCAAAACAGGTTATCACAGGAGACTAGTAAATCTGTAACAAGAGGGGCAAAATTACTATTACAGATAACTAATCAGGAAAAGGAAAAACAACAACAACAACAAACAAAGCTGTTGTAACAATTTTTCTGTTTTTTTTACATGCAACAGCAGAACAGTGATAAACTAGTTGTATGAAAGTGTATAATGTGTGTACCAGCCATTCTCCCCTGCATAATCTTAAACTGTTTTGCATTTACACACAATCATGAAGAGCAATAATCAGGAAAACATTTGGACTGTACAGAGGAAAAAAAAAAAAAAGCTTGACACTAAGTATAACAGAAGAGATATATGAAAACAAGAGCGCCACATAAGACATTTAAGGTTAGAAAACATTTCTGTAAATTTTCTAATGTTATTGATAAATTATCTTACTTATATTACTAGTTTTTCTTTCTCTATTTCTGGCTAATTTTATTAATATACTATTGCTTCACACTATTCTCAGTTGCATCTAGTGAATTTATAAAAAGAACAACCCTGCAATAAAAAGTATCTATCATGTCTTGCTGAATAAAATGTGTATTTTGTGCAACTGGAGATTGAAGGCTTTCTAAACCTCTCAGAGTTTTAAATCAGACAACCCCCCACTTCTTGGAGACACAGTTGCTTATTTATCAGTTTGAGTTTGATTTATCTCAAGCAGGAGCTAAACTGTATTAAAATCTTCTGTTAAGCATGTAAAACTCCATATACAGGGAGCTAGAAAGTTAAAGATCTCTAATGAAAGACAGCTGTGTTTTCATTGGAAGCAAAAAATAGGGAAGAAAGATTTTTTGGGGGAAGGATGGTAGAAAAAGCATGAAAAATCAAGCTCCTCCTCCTTCCTCTATAAAATGATGCTGATACATAAGGCAATCAGAATATTTTAAACGATTAAAAAAAAAAAAAAAGAGACCATAAAGTTACCAGTGAATCTCTATTCAGCTATTGATCAGTTTAGTGATGGTGCAAAAAGAAATCAGAATTAATTAGTGCCTTCTACTTTATTTTTTCAGTTAATTTTTTTTTTCTGTTTTGGTTGTCTATGTAAGAATAAATTTAGAATAGAAAATTGGTTATTTAAAGTCGATGGTTTTATTATACATGTTTCTGTATATTTTCTTAGAGTATTTTGGCCTCTTGACTGTTTTGTATAGTTACTTAGGAGTATATATAAAAATTTAATTTTAGTACATAATTTTTAAATGTTGTGAGTATACACTTTTAGTTTTCAAAATATACAACCAAAAAAAAAACACCTACTTATAGTAAGTTGTAAACCTTGAGGTTTAAAACGAGAAGAGAAAAATAAGTTGAAATTATCACTTTAATTATTATTAAAATAGTTATGAGAATATAAGTTTAATTGTGCATCTTACAATTGTCTTCATATATATACCATAATACACGTGTAAGAAAACAAAAGTAATAATTGATAAATTCAAGTTAAGAAACTTAAGCCTACATTTCAAACTAAACACCAGACCTGTTGTTGTTAAGCTGATTCCAATTCATAGCTCCCCTGTATGTTTCACTATAGAATTATATACTCCATAGGATTTTCAATGATTATAATTTTACGAAAGTTAATCACTGGGTGGATTTGAACCAACAACATGTTGGTTAGTAGTCAAGATTAAACAGTTTGCTTCTTAGTCTTCATTATTGTTGTTATTAAGTGCCATTGAGTCAGTTCTGACTCATAGCGACCCTGTATAGGGTTTCTGAGGTGTGACTGGTGAGCTTGAACCACCGACCTTGCAGTTCAAACCGACTTTGCAGTCCAGCATATTAACCCACGGCATCACACAGGACTCCATAGCCTACATTAAAGCAACATTATTTGATTTCAGCTTGGTGTTCAGAATTTTGTTTTGGGTTGCCTGATTATGGTGGTTCCCCAAAATCCTAAATTTCATTCATTCAGAACACTTAGTTGGTGTACATAGAAGCTGTTCAAGAAATTGTTTTACACACACACATGCACACACATACACACAAACACATCCATACATACATATTGTGCATACAGATTCCTCATTGTCTAAGAGATTTAAGCTTTGTTTTCAAAACATGTGCAATATGAATTCATGTTTATTTTATGCATTCAGTAAGTATTTGAGGGCTTTTCATGGGTCAAGTACCAGACCAGTTCAGCATTGGAGTTTATTAATTTTGTAAGCAGGCAAACAAGGTGATTAGGTATTTTGATGAATGTCATGAAGGAAAAGTGCCCAGAGTGATTTATCTGGGAAACTATGTATTTGCATGTACATGTGGTCTAGTGTGCCTTTTCTGTATGCATATCTGAATTTATGAATTTACTTGAACATATGTTTTATGTATGTGTGTATATATCTGTGTATGCTCCTCTGTGCTTGTGTGTACGCATATGTGATTTTTCTCTCTCTCTGTGTGTGTGTGTGTGTGTGTGTGTGTGCAGGGACATTTGTGGGTATGATACTGTAGACCGAATGGTCAGATAATACCTTTCTCAGAAAGAGTTACAAAACTGAAGAATGAAAAGGAACCAGTCATGGAAAAAGCTATGGAATGTTGTTTCAGAGCAATCCTCAGGATATAATATGAATCATGTGGTAATTTTAGAAACCAAATAATTCATCGAGTACACGTGAGGCCCCAAAAGGTTAAATTTCATGCTCAAAGTTGTAGTAGCTAAGACCAGAGCCCAGGGATGGCTGCTACCTTTTACAACAGGGTAAATTAAGTACCGAGAGACATAAAAGCAGAAAATTACCATGCGGGGGCATTAAAGGAATGGAGTCGGAAGCTCTGAAAAAACATCTCTTGCATCTTCACATTTTCCATTTCATCTAAACTCAGTGAAGAGTTTAAAATTGAATATAGGTAAGTTGGCTAAAAAACTATAATTCTGAGTCATCAACAGCATATCTGAAAGGAGCAACACAACCAAGTCTGGCAGCTCCTATTTTTCAGATTAGAAATTAACTGCTATGTTGTCAGAGTGAAATGGTATGTTTTATTATTGAAAAGGCAGCTCTATTAGCTTCTTTGGGCCACAAAGACCCATTTATTTAATTACTTCTTCCAGGACACTAAGTGGATCCCTAGTGACCAGGCCAAATGATTGCACCTTAAAAGGTGAGTGGCAAACCCACTTTGACTGATATTATGCTTTCTTTTCTTTTCTTTAGTTTGTCATGAAAAATATTATACAAGGATTTGGAGGACTCTAGTTTCTTTTCACCTTTGCTGATAATAGATTAGGGTTACAGGCATTTGAATCACCTTTAAGAGACTATTATGACAGATAGATTAGTGAAAAGTACAATAATTTCTCTAAAGAAAGGTCCCAAGAGTTATTTTGGATTCTATTTTCTTTAGTTCAAGACTTAATTGACATTTTATATTGAGGTTTAAAACCAGAGATGGAAAAAATAAGCTAAAATTACCCTTTTAATTACTCTTACAATTCTTATAATTAAGCATGTAAGAATGTAAATATCAGCATTATTTTGTAGAATATTTTTTATGTTAGCATAGTAAAGGCAATGCTAAAATCTCAATAATATCAACAGTAAGAAAGGACAAAATAGAAGTTTAGACATTGAATAATGTTAATATGTGTGTGTTATTATTGTTAAGTGCCGTTGAGTTGCTTCTGATTCATAGCAACCCTGTCTAGGATTTCCAAGGAGCACCTGATGGGTATGAACTGCTGACCTTGTGATTTGAAGTCCAGTGTTGACCCTACAGAGTCACATTAGTAGTCCAACTATACATACGGTACTTTGGTAAAAATCACATCTTAAAGCTATATATATATATTTTTTTTTTTTTTTTTTTAGAGTTGTGACAGTCGCAATTAGTCATGATAACAATTACTCACTATTGAATCATAAGAATCTTATCTCCATCTCTTTTCACCAGACCTGTCTAGACAAGATAAAAACTGTTCAGTGTGGACTCTACCTTTCCCCGCACACTCTGAAACTAAATTCCCTCTTGAAAACTTGTTTTTGTCATTTCATGTCTTTATAGCCCTTCCATTTTAGGTAGCCAATGTCTAAGTTGGCATTTCTATCTACCCTGTATACAGAGGGGATTGCACTGATCCTTGATGTGAAGACTCCTTCCCTTTCAGTTGATATATCGAGCTACTACATGCCATAAGTATAGGTCAAATTCATCAAATTGTAACAATTTACATTAGCTCCTTTATCAAAACAAATATATATATATATGTATTTAATGGTTACAGCAGAAAGCCTTCCAACCAGATTTTCTTTCAGATTACTTGTGGGTGTGGTTGATATTTAAACTTTGCTAGAGTCCTGGTGTGGTGAAAGAATACAACCCTGTCACACAGCTTTCTTAATTTTAAACCATTCAGTGTTCCC
>NW_006408524.1:32866372-32869361 GCF_000296735.1 Chrysochloris asiatica | reverse complement strand
GGGCCGTGTTTCATTGTGCTGTGTATAAGGTCGCTGTGAGT
This sequence comes from Chrysochloris asiatica, assembly GCF_000296735.1. NCBI lineage: Eukaryota > Metazoa > Chordata > Mammalia > Afrosoricida > Chrysochloridae > Chrysochloris > Chrysochloris asiatica. The sequence goes on along the minus strand of NW_006408524.1, from coordinate 32,869,320 downwards.
CGGTACCGACTTGATGGCACCTATCAAACAACTAGAGTCCTGGTGTGGTGCTGTAGGATCAACATTGGACTGCGAACCACAGGGTCTGTTTGAACTGCAAGGTCAGCAGTTCAAACTCACCAGCTGCTCCTCAAAAGCCCTATACAGGTTTGCTATGAGTTGAAACCAACTCAACGGCGCTTCACAAGAAGCCTCCAGGGTCCTTATGAGTCATAATTGACAATGGAGCAGTTCTTTCCTATTGTGTAGGGATACTTTGAGCCAGAATTGACTTGATAGCAGTGAGAGGTTTTTTTTTTTTTTGTTTAAACCTACTATTGGGGACTTACTGAAAAAAGAAAAAGAAACCAAATTGGATTTCCAAAACTGTACATCTTTGTGAGAGTACATAGCCTCATATTTCTCCCACAGAGTGGCTGGTGGGATTATACCTCCGATCTTGCTGTTCACAGTCCAGTGCTTATTGTACAGAGCCCTGGAAACCCTATGGAGCAGTTCTTCTCTTCCTATAGGGTCACTATGAGTTGGAATTAACTTGAAAGCAGTGCATTTGAGTTGGTTTTGGTTCATTCTCAGAATTTTCCTGTGAGGAAATTTTTATCTGTTTCCATTGGATGAATGGAGAATAAGGCTCATGCTCTTTGAGCTTAGTTCATCTAACTCTGTCGTCTGGTGTTCTGAATTCTGAACTTTGGCTATGCTGAAATTGATTAAATGGCACATTGGTATGATTTGTATTTTAGTAAGTCATAATGGATGCTTGCTTTAGGTAGGCACCTAAATTCTATTTTATTTTCTTTCCTCTAATCCTCTTTCCCAAAAGATTCATGGCAACACAATGGTTAAAACACTCAGCTACTAACCATCAACTGTTATACTGAAGAAGGATGTGGCAATCTGCTTCTGTGAAGATTTACAGCCTTAGGAACCCTCTAGGGAAATTCAACTTTATCTGCAGGCTTGCTTTGAGTCATTATTGACTCCACAGTGGGTTTGGGGTTTTTTTTTGGTTTTGGTAATGTTGTTTCCCATTGGGAGAAAAGGTGATAGATAGTATTGTTTATGATTAAGAACCCTGGTTTTGGAGACATAGATTCAGGCTGAAATTCTGACTCTGAAAATTATTAAGAGTATAATCTTGGAAAAGTTACTTAATCTGTCTAAAATCTGTTAGAGAAAGATATAACTCTACATCATGTGATCCTTACATCATAGAACTTTTATGGAGATGAAACCAAAATGCACTATAAAGTACCTGTCGTACAATGTCCAACACACTGAAAATGCCTAATGAAGATAGCTTCTGATTCTAACCACAAAGTAGGAATTTGATGTTTTATAGATCATAGGTTCAACCCTCATCCAAAAAGGGATTTACATTTTAGCTTAAATTATATGAATATATGGTCTGTTGTTATTTTTGAACTTAAATAAAGAATGCTTTCACTATCTCTTTTCCTCAATCAGTACAAATTCATGAGGATTCATCTTTGTAGGGAAAAAAACCTGTGTCACCCTACTAATATATTAAGGAAATCTCAGGTTTTGGGGGCTTTTTTTTTTTTTGACAACTTAGTTCAATTTAAATAAAATACTTCCTCAAGCATTATTTGACCATTTACCCACATTTATGATATATAAACATTGATAGTGTCCAATTATAAAAACACACTTGAAGTTGATAAGGACTTAGTCATTTTCTAATATTAACCTATTTTCTACGCTGCTTATTCACATATGCCCATTAACAAATGGAATGTTGTCTGTTATATGTATTGGTTTATGAGTGGGTTCTGAAAAACCATACTAGCTGTGAAGACCAATTTTCATGCTGGCATTGCATGCATCCAGGTATTAATGCACAGAATTAGAGCAAGGAGATAGAGCATATTCAAACACTAGCACGCCCCAGTCCCTTTTTTATTGCTTGTTTTGCTTAGTACTACTCCCATAAAGATTCACAGCCTCGGAAACCCTGTACAGGGTCGCTATGGGTCGGAACCGACTCGATGGCACTTAACAACAACAACACTTAAACAAAGGAATCTCTGAATTCTATGTTGAACTGTCAAAGAAAAACAACAGCAGGGTACATATTTAGGGCTCAAACGAAATGATTAAACATTAAGTGGTACAAAACAGACATTGTTTTTTATTTATGACCTTGCTATCTAAAACTCCTCAACCCAGGGTCTTCCAAACAAAATGGTAACTCACATTAATATGAGTTAGGTTGAAACATTACATGGAATAACAATTTTGGGGGAGAAATGTATGTGAGACTAAGAACTCAGACTATCCAAATTTGAACTCAGATCTTTGGGAGGTGAGACCCTTGTACTAAGCAACAGTGTCACATTGTTGTTGCAATAAGTTATTTTGGATCACACCTTGACTATACTTGATTCCATCCAGTTCGATGCAGAGAGTGTAAACAGGAAAGCATACCAACCAATAAAGGGTTCAACAGTGCATGGTTTTTATTCTCTTTCTCTAAGAGCTTATATCAATTTTTAAAAAATTAAATGAAGGAAAAGAACTGAAGATTTATAAACCTCTGTGCTTCAAAAATAATTTTTCTTTTTGAAAAATTTTTCTTTTTTTTAAAAAAAAGGTTGTCACTAATTTGCTTGGGTACAGTGGGCTTAGTAGTCAGTATGTAAGCTTTTTTTTTTAAAGAAAGTAATATGTAATATGTAAGTTTTTAAAGAATCATTTTTAAAGTAGGAAGAAAGGGTAAAAATATCTACTACTTCATTCTAGAATTTAAGCAGAGGGCAACAGAAATTCTTTATACCCAAATAAAATCATGACAGAAATTCAAATGTGACCAAAGTAAATGTATTATTTTTAAACACAGCTAAGATTCTGGGCAAAGCTAACACACTAAATCAAATCTGATTACAGTTTTTTAAAAGAAAATGCACAAAAAATGAAATAGGAATTTT
>NW_006408524.1:32794704-32865663 GCF_000296735.1 Chrysochloris asiatica | reverse complement strand
CTGCAGTAACTTTTCTAACTATGGATCATCGTTCCTTCTGTGGCAGATTTGCACATTTCCTCTAGTGTATTTGGTACAACTGTCTCAAAGTAACCTACAGCTTTCCTGACAGCTCCTCGCTCTCTCCTGTTAAGAACTGTAGCCCTATCTGCTGAATTTTTAGAACCATCTAGTACCATATCCACCACTTCCAGCACCAGATCCATAACCACCATCATAAGGACTGCCCGAGCTTCTTCCACCAAAACTGCCCCCCACCTTTCATGGGTCCATAATGTAATTGTTGTTATCCACTATAATTTCCAAAATTATTATAATTCCCACCACCACCATAGTTACCACTGCCAAAATTTCCTCCTTCATTGTAACCACCATTTCATTTTCTCCACCATCACCACCGTATCCACTGCCTTGGCTTCCATATCCTGGTCCACCACCACCATAGCCCCCTCTACTACTATAACCAGAACCACCTCCATAGTTGCCACCATAACTACCTCTGCTGCTACCACCTCTACCACCACAGCCTCCTCTTCCACCGAAGTTTCCACCACGGCCAAAGTTCCCTCCACCTCCTCCAAAGTTTCCTCCATAGCCCATAAAGTTGCCAGATCCACCTACATGACCTCTCTGTGATCCAGCAAATTGCATATCTTGCTTAGAAAGGGCCTTTTTCTCCTCACAAATGTGTCCATTAATAATGTGGTATTTCTGAACAACAACTTTATCAACTGTATCACAGAGTCCTGGTGTGGTGCTATGGGTTAATGCACCAGACTGCAAAGCTGTGAACTGCAATGTTGTGTGAACTGCTCCTCGGCAACCCTATATAGGGTTGCTATGGGTCAGAATCGACTCGAAAGCACTTAACAACAACAACAACAAATCACGATCATCAAAATTTGCAAAAGTAAATACCTTACGATCCAGCAATTCCTCTACTTGGTATATATACGAGCCATAACATGAGTAGATATATGCACACCAATATTCATAGCAGCACTATTTACAATAGCAAAAAGATGGAAACAGCCTAAGTACCCATCAATTGAAGAATGGATAAACAATTTGTGGTACATATACCTAATGGAATATTACGCTACCTTGAAGAATAACAAGGAAGCTGCAAACCACCGCATATCATGGATGAACATTGAGGACATTATGTTGAGTGAAATTACTCCGTAACAAAAGGAGAAATACTGCATAGGACCACTACTATAAAAGTCTAAGAAAAAGAACCCATACTTTAGGGGGAGGATTCTTTGCTGGTTACCACAATGTAGGGGGTGGGGTGAGGGGAGGGAGGGAAAGGTATAACACAGGGTAGGGAATAGACACAGGACAGTTTGGGTGCTAGTGAGGGGAGCAATACACAAGAAGGGGGAGGGGAATGGAAGAACAAAGCGGAGGGGAAAACTATTAGGCAGGTTTGCATGGGCTAAGTGGGACAGAGGTAAATAATGATCTATGTACAACCTTGGAACAACAGGGCTCTAGGATACAGGGATTGAGACATGGTTGGAATAGGGAAAAGGGTGGAAATAATGTTAAGATGCTTGTCTGTCTTTTGAATCTTGGTTTCCCTGGCATGCCATTATAAAATAGACACTCGAGGGAGAGTGAAAGGAATAGCCAGAAATATCACCATAGAAAGCTTGCAAGTCCATCTTCTGCCTATAACTGATTGGAATACCTAAAATAGGGCTACAACATGCCCAGTGAAGGAGGCTTCCTGCTGAACCACATCCAGAATCTTCTGAGGTGGAAAATTTCTGCTTGAAAGGACAAGCAGACCAGCCTGGAGTGTCAAGAAGAATAGAAGATACTTCCTGAAACAAAGACTGACAGGAAAATACAAAACAATATAGGAAGTCCGACTGCTTACTACAAGAACAAGCAAGTTACTTGCCTAGGAGACATCAAGGCAAGTGGTTGGGTCCCCTCAGGGCAAACCCCTTCCAAGACTAAGACTCAATGGGAACACACGCTCTGATTGGTTCATCACCAGTAAGGGGAAGGGGGGCGAGTTGGGAAACAGCAATGAAGCTGGGAGCTAAGCCCTACAACGTTCAATAGACTCCTGTGAGCCCAGGTGGAGAACTGGTTGGCCAGCAGTGTAGCAAAACCTGGTGACTCTTTGGCCCAGAGTCAGTGACATAGCCAAAGAAGACTAGAGTAGAGAGTGAAGCGTCCAGTTGATATGAAGAGAGGGCAAATGCATAAGAACACTCACACTTGCAGATAATACCCACTTAACCTGGCTTCAATGACTAGATGATCAGAGCTCAACTAGAAGAAGAAAGTAGAGGGAAAAAAGGGTAATCTGATACAATTTGATGAACTTGACCTACACATATGGATGCAGTAGCTCAAAAGAGGATCCTTCCCATCCCCTCCATACATAGAGTAGACAGGGATGGACAACTTGGACATTGGCTATCCAAAAGGGAAGGGGACTACAAAGGCAAGAAGTGACTGACTTACAAGCTTTCAAGAGGGAGCCTAGATCCAGGGGCCACGGAGGAAGGTAAACTCTCCAATGAGCAGTATCCAATCTGTCTGGGCAGGGCTGATGAAAGGAAATGTGAATAGGTCTCTTGTGATACAATAGTGAATAATTGTTATCGGACAGATTGTGAGGGTTGGAAATGTAAAGGTAGACGTTTAGTAGGAAAAGGAGGGGAGTGATTGACTTTGCAGTCTAGGAGTGGAGGTCTCTGGTACCATCAAGGGAGAAGAACAGAGAGTGGGAATCCCTACCCAGAGAAGCGGTGATGCCAGAGATGGAGGCAGAGATGAAGACGTGGAGAGATGGAGCAGTTGGGGACTTTAGACCCAGAGAGGGAGAGTGACTGTGTGCTGATGACCCAGGGGCAGGCTTGGTTGATGATGCATGGAGGAGATTGTAACCATGGAAATGAAATGATATACGATAAAATGAATGTAAAGCTAATGTTCTCCCATGTAAACTATCACATAATTCACAATGAAACATTAAAAAAAAAAGTTGCCAAAGCAAATCATTTCTTTTTTCCACCTTGTCTGTTTCCATAACTTCTATGGCTTCAATCTTGCCATACTTTTCAAAGTAGTCTCTCAAATTATAGTCTTCTGTGTCTTCTTTAATTCCACCAACAAAAAGTTTCATCACTTTTAGATGGGCACCAGACTTTACAGAATCCTATCTAGAAACAGGTCTCTTTGATTCCACTACATGTCCATCAACCTTGTGTGGCCGGGCGCACATTGCTGCATGGCTCTCTCCAACACAAGAGTAAGTCACAAAACCAAAGCCTTTGGATCGTTTTGTTTGAGGATCTCTCATCACCACAGAATCTGTGAGTGTGCCAAACTTCTCTAAATATTCTCTTAAATTATCATCTGTAGTTTCAAAGCTCAGACCACCAAGAAACATTTTTTGCAACTGCTCTGGTTCCTTTGGATCATGACTCTCCGTTTTGAGACCAGACTTGTCTCTTCCCCCTCAAATTTCAGAATCTCAGTTTTTATAGTGGAAAAAGGGTTTTCATTTCCTCAATGGCTCAAATAACAGTTTAACAATTGAGTATTTATAGAGGCATCCAAAGCATATTATACTCATACATTGAAATCTTGATAGATTAAATGATTCTTTATCTGTTGTTGTTGTTTTGCCTTCAGTTCCTACTCACAGCAACCGTCTATAGGACTTCCAAGGAGCAACTGGTGGGTGTGAACCACCAACTTTGTGGTTAGCAGTCCAGTGTCAACCCCATAGAACTACATCAGGACAGAAATTAAATGACTTGCCTAGTGTCACATAGTTGGTTAGAGGTGAGCTGGGTCAAGCACCAAGTGCCTTTGTTTTCAATCCACTGCCTTTCCCACAAGTCTACTGATGCCAAAATAACAAAATTCTTATACCATCATTGTTGTTAAGTGCCTTCAAGTCGATTCCGACTCACAGCGCTGCTGTATAGGGTTTCTGAGGACTAGTTGGTGAGTTTGAATTGCCATCCTTGCAGTCCCATCCAACCTTGCAGTTGAGTGCTTATCATACAGCGTCACATTTAACACAAACCAAAATGAATTGTAAGGTTATATCTAATTTAGGAATGTCTTAATAAGACTCATCATTGTGAACACCTGAAATCCAATGTTGTTGTTGTTATGTGCCGTGGAGTCGGTTCCAGCTCATAGCGACCTCTAGTACAGGGTTTCCGAGGCTGTAAACCTTTTCGGGCTAGGAACCGCAAGGTCAGCAGTTCGAAACTACCAGCTGCTCCGCTGGAGAAAGATGAGACTTTCTACTCCCGTAAAGATTTACAGCCTTGGAAACCCTGTCCAGGGTCGCTATGGGTCGGAACCGACTCGACGGCACTTAACAACAACAACAACAACAATAAACCTTTTCGGGAGCAGAAAACCTAACCTTTCTCCCATGTAACAGTTGGTAGTTTTGAACTTCTTACCCTGAGGTTTGCAGCCCGATTTGTAACCACTATGCTACCAGAGCTCCTTTGAAACCCAATAGGTAGACATTAATGTCAAGTGGGGAGTGCTGGTGTGGCGCTGTGGGTTAATGCTCTGTATTGCAAGGTTGATTTGAACTGTAAGGTCAGTGATTCAAGCTCACCAGTTACTCCTTGGAAACCCTATACAGGGTTGCTATGAGTCAGAAACGACTGCTGTTGTTATGGTTATGTGCCATGGAGTCGGTTCCGACTCATAGCTACCCTCTTCCAGGTTTCCAAGGCTGTAAATCTTTACGGGAGCAGAAAGCCTCATCTTTCTCCCATGGAACAGCTGGTAGTTTCGAACTGCTGACCTTGTGGTTCGCAGCCTGTAACCACCACACTACCAACGCTACCGACTGTACAGCACTTACAACAATAACAATGTCAAGTGGAGGGTCAGTGAAAAAGGGGAAGACCTCCAAAGAGATGGATTGGTACAGTGGCAGAAACAATGGGCTCAAGGCTAACAATAGTTTTGAGGATGGTGCAGGATTAGGCAATGCTTTGTACTGTTGTGCACAGGGTCACTGAGTCAGAACCGACTTGATGGCACATAGCAACAATAATGTAAATTTCCAGATCATGATTATATTGGCCACAATACACTGATTATCATGAGACTTTTCTCCTTAAGAAGAGGATTGCATATGTTCTGTACCTTTACTACTGCACTCTCTCTCATTCTGTTCATCCTACGTACCTCTTGTTATTTGCTGTCCTGTCAGCTCCTACTCAAGGTGACCTTAAGTATAACAGAACAAAACATTGTCCTGTCATGCTCTGTCTTCATGATCTTTGAGATCTTTGAGCTCGTTGCTATGACTATTGTGTCAATACATCTCACCAAGGTTTTCCCTCACTTTCTACTAAGCATGATGCCCACTTGGCTCATTACTTTTCTGCTCCCTTTTAAAGACAAATTCTGGCATTGTTTATCCTATGGTTAATCTTAGCTCCTTACACCTAAATCTACCATCATCAGAAATGTTTTTAGGTGCCATCAAGCTGGTTCCAACTCATAGCAACCCTATGCACAAGAGAATAAAATACTGCACAATCCTGAATCATCCTCACAATCATCAAGCTTGAGTACATTGTTGCTGACATAATGCCAATCTATATCATTGGGTGTCTTCCTCTTTTCCGCTGGCCCTCCACTTTACCAAAAATGATGTCGTTTTCCAGGGATTGGCCCCTCATGATAGCGTGTCTGAAGTATGAGAGACACAATTGTATCATCCTGACTTCGAGGAGCGTTCTGGCTGTACATCTTCCAACACAGATCTATTTGTTCTTCTGGGAGACCATGATGCTTTCAATATTTTTTTGCCAACACCATCATTCAAATGCATTAATTCTTCTAAGGTCTTCTTTATTCATTGTCCAACTTTTATATGCATAAGAGGTAACTGAAAATACCATGGTTTGTGTTAGGGGCAGCTTAGTCCTCAAACTGTTATCAATTTAAAGAGGTTTTGTGCAACAGATTTGCCTAATGAAAAAATCATTGATCTCTTGACTGCTGCTTCCATGAGTATTTATTGTGGATCCAAGCAAAATGAAATATTTGACCACTTCAGTCTTTCTCCATTTACCATGATGTTATTTATCGTTCCAGTTGATTTTGCTTTCTTTATACTGAAGTGTAATCCATACTTTGATCTTCATCAATAAGCATTTTAAGTCTCCGTGACTTCCACCAAGCAATGTTGTGTCATCTGCATATTGCAGGTTGTTAATGAGTTTTCCTCCAATCTTCATGCTACATTTGCTCAGCATACAGATTGAATATGTATGGTTAAAGGAGTCAATGCTAGCACACACTTTTCCTGATATTAAACTAGTCAATATATCCTTGTTCTGTTTGAATGACTGATTGACTGCCTCTTGGTGTATGTACAGGCTCTCCATGAGCACAGTTAAGTTTTCTGGAATACCCATTCTTTGAAATGTTGATCTGTGCTTGTCATGAACCATAGAGTCGAAAGCCTCTGCATAGTCAATAAAGCCAAATAAACATCTTTTTGTTATTCTCTGTTTTCAGTCAAGATCCATCTGAGATCAGCAAGAGTATTCCTAGTTCCACATCCTCTTTTGAATCTAGCTTGAATTTTTGATCATTCCCTGTGGATGTATCGTTACAGCCTTTTTTGAGTTATCTTCATTAAAATTTTACTTGCTTGTGATATAATTGATATTGCTCGATAGTTTCTACATCCCGTTGGGTCACCACTCCTTGGAATGGGCACAAATATGGATCTCTTCCAATTAGTTGATCAGGTAGCTGTCTCCCAAATTTCAGGGCATAGATGAGTGAATACCTCCAGAGTTGCATCAGTTTGCTGAAATATTTCAATTTGTATTCAGTCAATTTCTGGAGCCTTGGGGTTTTTGTTTGTTTGTTTGTGCATTTGTTTTTCCAGTGTCTTCAGTGCAGCTTGGATTTCTTCCTTTAGTACCATCAGTTCTTGATCCTGGTACTGAAGTAGTTGAACATGAACCATTTCTTTTGGCACAACACCTCTGTGTATTCCTTCCATCTTCTTTTGATGCTTCCTGTATCATTCAATACTTTGCCCGTAGGATCCTTCAATACTTCAAATTCAGGTTTGAATTTTTTCTACAGTTCTTGCAATTTGAGAAATGCTGAGTGTGTCCTTCCTTTTTGGTTTTCTAGCTCCAGGTCTTTGCACATTTCTTTATAATATTTGTCTGTGTCTTCCCTAGCTGTCCTTTGAAATTTTCTGCTTAGCTCTTTTAGTTCCTCAGTTCTTCCATTTGCATTAGCATCTCTACACTGGAGAGCAATTTACAGGGTCTTTTCTGACAACCAATTTGATCTTCTCTTTCTTTCCTGTCTTTTAAATAACCATTTGCTTTATTCCTGTGTAATGTGTTTGATGTCGCCTCTCAGTTCTCCTGGTCTTTGGTCATTTGCATCTAATGCACCAAATCTATTCTTGAGAAGGTTTAAATTCAGGTGGGACATGTTCAAGGCCATATTTTGGTTCTCTTGAACTTATTTTAATTTTCTTCAGCTTCAGCCTGGACTTGCAAATGAACAATTCCGTAGTCAGTCCATGGCCTTGCTTTGGGTGATGACATTGAACTTTTCTTCATCTCTTTCCACAAATGTAGTCAATCTCATTCCTATGTATTTATCTGGTGAGGTCCATGTGTAGTCACCTTTTATGTTGTTTAAAAAAGATATTTGCAAATAATAAGTCTCAGACTTACAAAATTCTATCATGAGTTCTCTAGCATCATTGGTATCACCAACGCCATGTTTTCTGACTATTGATCCTGCCTCTTTGTTTCCAGCATTTGCATTCCATTCACTAATAATTATTCATCTTGTTTGCATGTTTGACCAATTTCAGACTGAAGACGTTGTTGTTGTTGTTAATAGCCATCGAGTTGGTTCTGACTCATCAGGACCCTGTTTAGGGTTTTCAAGTAGCAGCTGTTGAGTTTGAACTACTGACCTCGTAGTTCAAACCAACCTTGCAGTCTTTCTTTAGTGGTTGGTAAGTAACTTTGAATAATAGTGACATTAACTTGTCTTACTTGTTGTTAAGTGTTTTGAGATGGTCCTTACTTACAGTAAACCTATGCACAGCTGAACAACATACTGCCTGGTTTGTGCCATCCTCACAATCAGTGTTACACCTGAGCCCTTGCTAATGTCACCGTGTGACTCCATCTCATTGGAATCTTCCTCTTTTTTGCTGACCCTTCACTTTACCAAGTATGCTGTCTTTCTCCAGGAGCTGGTCCATGTTGATAATATGTTGGAAGTATAAGCGACGAAATCTTGCCATCCTGGCTTCTGTGGAGTATTGTGGCTGTACTTCTTTCAACACAAATTGGTTTGTTCTTCTGACAGTCTACAGTAATTTTAATAATCTTCTTCAATACAATAATATTTGAAAACTTATAATTTTCCTAGATCTATACTTTGTCCATTCCACGTTCAGATTATTAATGGATGTTTGCAACGGTTTCTCCTGAGTTTGAATTCCATTCATCCGCAAATGAAGGTCCTGAAAGCCTTACTCCATTTGTGTCATCATGGTTAACTCTACTTTGAGGAGGCAGCTCCTCCCTAGTTGTATTTTGAGTGTCTTCCAACCTGAGGGGCTCATCTTTTGTCACTATATCTATCAATGTTCTGGTGCGGTTCTGTTTAGAAGTAGTCCACTTTTCTTTCTTCCTAGTCTGTCTTAGTCTTGAAGCTCAGCTTTCTATCTACCACAGATACCCCTGTTGGTATTTAAAATACCAGTGGGATAGCTTCCAGCATCATAGCAACATGTAAGCCACCACAGTACAACAAACTGATAGATGAGTGGTTCAGAAATGTGATGAACTTTGAAAATAAAAACACCACACCTCAAAATTTCACCTAATTTCAAGAGAATTGGCTGGACGGAGTGTCTTAGCATTATTGATCTGCATGAGTAAAGTCAATGATTGAACAGTGTGTTTCTTCAGCTGTTGTATTTGAAATTTAAAGAGTTGATTAACTATCAGGTAAAGTTAGACTTGAGATCAAAGAAGATCATTGAAACTGGATACTTCGTTTTATTTAGCAATCCATCTTTAGTCTGATTCTTCTGTTATGTGTCCATTATGGGTGTAGAAGTCACTCACTTCTCAGTGAGTCCTACTGGGTAGATCTGCCTGTTTGTCCCACAGATAGTACTAAACTCAGAAACCTTATGGTCGAGGGAAGTGTACTGGGAGGTGTAACTTAAGCACAGTGAAGCAGGTAAAGAAATTTGCTTCAAAGTGAAGTTCGATTAAATTTCTTACTTCTGTTGATTCTGTTTTGGGCAAAGGTTATTTAAAAGAAATAAAACAAACACCTCAATAAACATTCTCATGAATATGCTATTAATTAATATTTTATAATATAGTTGTCAAAATTTGACTGTAGGTATATGCAAATCTTCACACATCTCAGTGTCTTCAGCATATTTTATGCAAATAGTTGTTAAGAATAAAAATTCTAATTTCAAATGAAGAAAATTCATGACATGCATCTTGGGTTGCGGTTTAATCACTGTATACCCAGGAAGGTATCGACAGTTGTCCTGTGGACGCTATTAAAGTTGCTGTCCAAGGTTAAATGAAATTGCAGTTTATCAGAGCAGCATTGAGGAAAGAAGGGAATCTGTTCATGGCTCTTGATTAATGCCAAGCGTGATCAACACAAGGGGGTTCATTAAGCTATACATCATGTGGGTAATTTAACATGTCATAGCGCCTGCTGTCTCCTTCGACTGTGCACAACTCTGAGTTTCAAAGTTGTAGCCATGATGCCACTAAACTCTCCATAGTAGAGTACCTCATACTTTTGCTGCTTTATGTTTTCCATAACGCTATGTTTATGTTTTCCACACCTATGAAGCATTTGACATCTTACTTAATCTGCTTGGGGGGCAAAACAATAAAAAAAAGATATTTTGAGCATTTCAGTGGACTCCCCAGCACATAAGAAAACTTATTAGGAAATTCTTCCACTTTCAGATTTTCTTTTCCACCAATCAATTATAGAGTCCTGGTGTGGCACTTGTAGGACAAGCACTAGACTGCTAACCACAAGGTTGGCAGTTCAAATCCACCAGCCGCTCTTCGGAAATCCTATACAGGGCCACTATGCGTCAACTCAACTGCACTTAACAACAACAATAACAATCAATTCTATAACCAAAGCCAAACCTACTGGTGTTTCGTCAATCTTGATTCCTAACAGTGCTCTCTAGCACTTCTGATACTGTAAATATTTACTGGAGCACACAGCATCATCTTTATCCCAAGGAGCAGCTGGTGGGTTTGAACTGCCAACCTGGAGCTTAGCATCCCAATATCTAACCCACAGCGCCATCAGGACTCCTTAATCAATTATATACATATGAGGCGTTCTGCTCCCGTAAAGATTAACAGCCTCGGAAACCCTATGCAGGGTCGCTATGAGTCGGAACCGACTCCACGGCACATAACAACAATAACAACAACATACATATTTTTTAACCTGATTTGATATTTTTAAAAAACCAAAAAACTATTTTTTAAATATGTTCATTAAATTCATGTTAATTTTTAATACTTTGACTTATCTATGTTGTTGTTGTTAAGTGCCGTCGAGTCGATTCCGACCCATAGCAACCCTGTATAGGGTTTCCAACTAGCAGCTGATGAGTTTGAACCGCCGACCTTGCAATTCAAACGATTTTGCAGTCTGGCGCATTAATCCACAGCGCCACCCCAGGACTCCTGATTTATCTATGTTGTTGTGCTAAGTGCCGTCGAGTCGATCCTGACCCATAGCGACCCTGTATAGGGTTTCCGGGGAATGGCTGGTGTGCTGGAACCGCCGACCTTGCAGTTCAAATGGCTTTGCTGTCTGGTGCAATAACCCACAGCGCCACACTAGGACTCCATAGGTAGCTAAAATGCTAATTTCACAATACACATTTACAAGGAATGTTTTCGTCATCATTCTCTCTTCAGTGGCGTCCTCTCAGTACTCTCTTACTCTGCTTATATGGTATCCATTTTTAAAGTTCATCTGACTTGGATAAATATTAACCACAAACTGTGACTTGAGGTCGATTATTAGTCATTTTATTATATATTGGAATGCCATTCAAAAAGTAATTGTGCATACAAACTTTTTCATGTCATTTCAGGTAATACACCTGACATAATAAATGAGGGAATAATTTGTGTTTATGTTTCACAGAATCTTCCCTCCTTCCCAACCCAATGCTCTTAATTTTCCTAAAAATGTTCAAGCTTTTAACTACAACCATAGGAGTTCTGATTTGGGCTCCCAGTTGTATACAACTTTTTTTCATTAATTTGCTCTACAAAATTAAATTTGCTAAGGAACTTTGGTAGCATAGTGGTTATGAATCGGGCTGCGAACCGCAAGGTCAGCAGTTCGAAACTGACAGCCGCTCCGTGGGAGAAAGATGAGGCTTTCTGCTCCCGTAAAAATTTATAGCCTCGGAAACCCTGTACAGGGTCGCTAAGAGTCGCAACCGACTCCATGGCAAACAACAACAGTGTTATTACTTCTGAGTGGAATTTTACAGATTATTAAAGAATTAAGATAGTTCTATGTTAAAGACAAAAAGCCAGCTATGATTTGCCATTTTACTTTATTTATTTATTTTTAAAAAATCTAATATATGGAATTTAATATAATCATGCTTTATCACTTTTACTTAAAGGTAGGCCCTCTCAGTCATAAAAGATTTTGGGGCATCCAATGAACTAGAGGCCGAGATCTCAGCCATAATGTCAGTGGACAGTGCAGGCAAGTACATGACCAGGAAAATATAAGCACATTGAATGCAATCTTAATATTAAACTGTTGGCCACAACACCTTAATGAGTAGGTTTCATTGTGTACTTCTTTTAGAATGCAATGAGTGCACATGTCAGTTTGTAATCTTTACAGTTCCCTTCAAGTTCCTAAAACATCTCAGTTTGGCAATTACCATGGTAGCTATAGCTTGGAATTACCCAATGTTTGGATTTATGGGCCTAATGTCATATTAAATTGGAAATGTCATGGTTACTTTTGGAGTTCTGGTGTGCTGCTGCAGGTTAATGCACTGGACTGCAAGATTGGTTTGTACCACAAGATCAGCAGCTCAAGCTCACCAGTTGCTCCTTGGAAACCCTGTATAGGATAGTTATGAGTCAGAACCGACTCAATGGCACTTAACAACAACAACATGGTTGCTTTTGAAAATGGACTCCCATATGATGTTATGATTCTTTTAGGAACAGCAACAACAAAAATACTAGAATTTTTTTTTTTTTTAATAGCAAAAACAACTCTCACTGATATGCAAACTATTCATCTATACTTGTTGGGGGAATCAACCATTCTTGGAATGCAGTAGAGATGCCATTTAAGAGTTGGTGAGACTAGGTAACAGCATTTAAAGACACACCTGAATAATGGAATGCAATTTTCATTTCTGATATTTTTGTACATGTGTGCATGCGTATTGCAGGCATTCTCTACAATATACTCAAAATAAACTGATTATTTAAATTGGGTGTTTGACAATGTATTTTAATTAGGTCCAAGACCAAATTAGAATGTCTAGTGAATACAAAATATGATCAAAAGCAGCACAGCATAAAGTGCTTTCTCTCCTGGTGTGCTAAGTAGGGAAGAGGTTTGAGTCACAACTCCCAGTCATTTATTTTAAGTATATGATGGATCTTCCCTGAAAAATTGCAAAGGTTATGCCAATAGTCAAGGACCTTTCCTTGAATACTTTTTTTAAAAGGTACTGTATTTTTTTCTGTCACCATTAATTACCTAGGGTTTATTTACAAGACAATAATTAATTATACCTCTGGGAAGCTCAAGAGTCAACATGAATCAAAGCGAGCTTGGTAAGGAACATGAAAGTCTCACATAATTAAGCAGGGCACTGGAGACCAATTGTTTATAGAATGATTTTGTTGGAGCTAATTGACACTAATTATTTAATCTGATTTTATTCTTCCTGGCTATTCTTCTAGAGAGTCACTCCTTTCTGCTAATGATGCACACAGAACCATCAAGGTGTTCTAGGCCTCCATTTCAGTGTAGCCAGAATTCTCTATAGAGAATTCATCTTGTTCTGAATACTTTCACAATATGATAGGAAGTGTTATATAAAACAAACCACAGAAGAAACCTGCACATGAACAATGGTAAAAGCACATATCCAGTAGTAACAAGTGTCATTGTCTATTACCCTTTTATTAGTGAAGACTAGTCTAGTTTTTACTCAGATTTAAATTATAGAATAATCCAACTATATGAGGTCAAAAGGGACATATTTACCCAAGAAAGGGATGTATTTAGCCAAGGATTAAGTTCAGAAGGAGGAATGGAAACAGGAAACACAGGGAGGAAGTGAGATACTTGATGTTACACAGAGAGGATTGCAATCAAAGAGATGAAAAAAGATGAATAAAAATTGTTGAATGTAAAACTGAGGATCTGCTCTGTGAACCCTCACCCAACTCACAATAAAAAGTTTAAAAACATGTAACAAACTCATGCTTCCCACACTATTTTTTTTTAAATGTTTTATTGTGAATTACATGATAGTTTACATGGGAAGACAGTAGTTTTACATTCATTCTATCACAAATCATCTCAATGCCATGGTTACAATCCCCTCCATGCATCATCAACCAACCAAAGGGTATACATGAAAGACTGCCTCCCGCTCCCCGCAGTTGCTCTCCCTCTCTGGATCTCAAGTCCCCAGCTGCTCCATCGCATGTCATCCTCTTTGCCTCCCTCTCAGGCATCACTGCTTCTCTGGATAGGGTCCTGCTCTCCACTCTTCTCTGTTGATGGTCCTAGGGACCTCCGTTCCTAGACTGGAAAGTTAAATCACTCCATTCCTTGCTATAAAAGTCTACCTTTACATTTCCAACCCTCACAATCAGTCCTGATAACAATTATTCACTATTGTACTATTGTATCACAAGAGACCCGTCTGCATTTCATTGCATCAGCCCCACCTAGACAGATTGGATACTACTCACTGGAGATTCTACTTTCCTCCAGGCCCTCTGAAGTAGGTTCACTCTTTTTTTTTTTTTTTTTTAATCCCACACTATTTTTATACACAGAATAAGGTGTTGACCACAATGTGGCTGAAAAGAAAATTAGCAAGTTGATTTAGTTGCCTAAGTAAAAATAAATATTCTAGTGACAGATATGGTGAAACTTAGGGATCATATGGGAGCATGCCATTTACTGTACAAGATCTATGCTGATGGATAAATGAAAAAGATGAGAAATATGCTGCATAATTTAAAAGCATGCTTTATGAGTTGTATTTTATAGTACCAAGTGTCTTGGTGGTCTCTACTGTTGTACTGCCCCTCCTCTAAATATCATTATTCTTTAGCAGCATTCCACCAGCCATTGGTCATACTGTGCAGTATTTCTCTAGCACTGGAATCTCTGGCACCAATACTTCAAATACCAGCAGGGTCATGTATGGTCTACAGGTTTCACTGGAGATTTCAGGCGAAGATCATTTACAAAATAAAGGTCTGGCAATCTACTTTTGAAAATTAGTCAGTGAAAACTCTATGGATTAGGAGAAAATATTTTCTGAATGGACCCAAGCATGACAGTAATGGTGAAGATGGCAGAGGACCAAGCCCGACTTTGTTTTGTTATAGACGAGTTGAAGCCAACTTGATGGTTAGTTCACCTCAACCAAATGGCAGCATTTACAATTGTGGAAATCAAAGATGGACAGTCATTTACAGATTGTACTCTCGGATTTATTAGCTTCAGAACCTTGGAGTAGATTCAGGCTGCAGCATTTTGTAAAGGATTTAGACTCTAAATAATTTCTAGTTAAGAAGCAAAGAAAAATGGCATCTCTGTTCTCCTGGTAATACTATGACATGTATTTGTTTTGAGATCGCTCTCACCTACCTCAGGGAACCTGGCAGCTTGTATGATAAGCGCTGGACTACAAAACACAGGGTCAGCGGTTTGATATCACCAGCCACTCCTTGGAAGAAAGATGAGGCTTTTTGCCCCTGCAAAGATTTACAGCTTCAGAAACCAAGGGTAGCTAAGAATTGGAACCATCTCCACAGTACTTAACAACACCGACACCTACCTCTTTGCAAATCCTCCTTCACCTTTTCTGGTGACATCCTAAACTAGTCTATATTCATCTCTGTTCTAAATCATTTCCGCCTGATTTATTTTCTTCTCTGCATTACAATGAATCATTTCCCCCTCAATATCTTACTTTGTTTTGGAGGGACAAGTTGATTTTGAAGGGCTCATTCCTCACATCCTTGCCTGTTCTGGATTTTAACAACATTTTTGTTCACTGTGAAGTACCCTGAGGAACTTAGTATAATGGAAGGGTTTAGACACGAAAATAAATATTTCAGGACATTGTAAAAAATACAAATGGATGATTCCAAGTAGAAGGCCATTTACTCAGTTGGCAGGTTGGAAGGGATCAGGTGGAGGGGATCCTAGCAAAAATAAGGAATAGTTAGGCCAGGCCATCTCTCCTGCTTGCTTTGGAGACCTTCAGAAGCTTGATTAGAACCTGGCCTTGAATTAAATAGCTAAATACTCCTATGACAAAGAGACCTTACGGGGATCAATTTTAGAATAAGCAGATATAATAACAGCCCTTATTCTATGGCAAGCACTTTCTAAATGCTTTACATGTTTAACTCAATAACTCTTTCCAGTAATCATATAAGGAACAAAATTGGTTTGTATTTATTTATTTATCTCCTGTCTCTAGATGAGGAATCAGAGGCACTGAGTTTACTGAACGTGTCCAAGAGTATGTAACTCTTTAGTAATGGGCATGGGATTCATGCTTAGGTGGTCAGCTTAGAAAGCCAGACCTCTGAAGGGTTGTTGTTGTTGTTGTTAAGTGCCGTCTGAAGGGTACCGGCACTTTAATTCCCGTATTTTTGATCATTCTGGTTCTCATAAGAATCACATGGTCTCTGGAGGGTAGGCTCAGGCCTGAGTACATGTAAAAGCTGCCCTGCAGGTTGTGAAGTGCAGCCAGGATTGAGGAGCCTTGCAGTAGGCCTAGTAGTAGGAGCTCCTAAAGGCTGAAAAAGCATGTCAACAATTCTCCCAGCAGGAAGCAATTCTTCACCTTAACAAACTAAAGTCCACAGGTCCCTGTCTCCATATTTGTTAATAGATCAAAATTGTGATAAAGGTGGCCCTGGTGCAGGCTCAAATGGAAGGCTTCCTGGTTGACTAGACTATTCTCCCACTGATCTCATTTTAACAATCTGGCTTTCTCTCTTGAAAAGCCAACCTTCCTTCAACACACCTCAGTCACTCAATGTGTAAGTGTATGGAGAAACGTTGAGATGAAATCTGTGAGAAAAGGTTAATTTAAATGCAGTCTCATAACTCCATTTATTAATTTTAAAGACTTTTTTTAAAGAAACTTTTAATTTAGAAATTAAAAGTAATGTCTTATTGTCATGGTTAATTCTCACATGATACAAAAATATCTTTCTATAATTGTTTTGCTAGAATCAGGATCCAAATAAAGCCCATGCATTGCTTTTGGTCCATGTGACTCTGAAGTCTCTGATGTATAATCAAAGTTTTCTCCTTTCATAGCCTTATCATGCTAATTATTTGTTAAAGAAATTAATGGGCATTACTTCAATAGAATTATCCATATTCTGGACTTGTTATTGTTGTTGTTATTAAGTGCATTGGTTGAGACTCATAGTGACCCTGTATAGGGTTTCCAAGGAGCAGCTGGTGAGCTTGAACGGCTGACCTTGCAGTTCAAACAGCTTTGCAAACTGACACATTAACCCACAGCGCCACACCAGGACTCCATTCTGGGTTTAGCTGGTGGTATTCTTAAGTTTTATAGCATGTAATTCCCTATATTTCCCATAAATTTTTAAGTAGATCTAGATGGTTTACTATTATATATATTGGGTTTATATGTTTATGGATGGATTCAACTTTTCTTCTCTTTTTTATTTTAAAAATAAAATATTTTTATTAAAATTAGATTTCAATAGGATGCAGTGATTTCCAGTTGTCCCGCTTTTCATGCATAGGACTGATGACTGAGTTTAATATGAAACCTCCAAAAAGTTCCCCATCAACCTTTTACCTAATGAATAACTTCACATCAATGTGATGATGGTTTTCAGATCAACTATTTCATACCAAACTAAAACCAAATCTACTGCTGGCAAGTCAGTTCAATGACTCCATAGGTGATACTCTAATTCATTCTTTCTGCATTTATTAGCTATAAAGCATAATATATTTTATCAGCTACTAAATTAACCAGGAGTAAGTTTGTGTAGAAAAGGAGATTAAAACGCTTGATTTTTACCCCCCCCTTAATCACGTCTCACAGTAATGACTTTGGTGTCCTCGTCATCATGGTTAAGTACCGTGGAGTCGGTTCCGACTCATAGTGACCCTGCACAGGGTTTCCGAGGCTGTAAATCTTTACAGGAGCAGAACACCTCAACTTTCTCCCATGGACCTGCTGGTAGTTTTGAACTGCTGACCTTGCTGTTGGCAGCCCAACTTGTAACCACTACGCTACTAGAAAACCTTTAAAGGTCAATTGGTGCTCCTGAGCCCCACCTAGAACCTTCTGAGTTGGAATATTTCCCATTTGAAAAGACTTGCAGACCTACCCAGAACTGCTAATAGAACAGAAGATTCTTATTGAAAGAAAGACCACTTGAAACAAAGCTGAATGTTTGGTTGTTGGAATTTCAAGCAAGCTGTTTGCTTTGGAGGCATTAAGACAAGAAAATCAGCCCATCATGGGAAACCCCCTACTGGGCTGAAACTTAAAGGGAACCTTGAGCAGTCTAGCATGCTCACTGGTGACCACCTCAGTCTATTTGTGAGTGGAAGTAGGGGACATGAAACAATGGGCTGATTTTGACCATGTTCTATTGACACTCGTTGACCTAGAGATGAGAGACAGAAGAGGAAGCCTACTTGGTTTGAAGTTTAGGAGATGTGTGAACTCTTGAGCTCATGAGCACTGACCTCTGTGTAGGGGTTATGGCTAAGAGTGAAGCAAACTGCTGGTCTGAAGAGCAAGGAGGTGGGCATGAACTCACAAACTTGCAGCTAATACCCATTTGACCTCAGCTTGATGGCTGACCAGAGCTCAACCAGATGAAGATAAAGATGTTTGATACTATGAACAAGTGCAAATTGCTACAATTTGATGAACTAGACTTTTATTTGTGAATGCAGTTGCTCAAAATTCCAACCAGAATGGTCATATTCTTCATACTAAGGAACAAACTTGTTTCCTCAGTGTACTGGGTTGATTTTGTTGTTGTTATTAGGTGCCATTGAGTTGGTACAGACTCATAGTGACTTTATGCACAGCAGAAGGAAACACTGCCCGATCCTGGGCCAACCTCACTACTGTTGCCATGCTTGAATCTATCAATGCTGCCACTTGGCCAATCCATCTCGTTGGGGGTCTTCCTCTTTTTCTCTGACCCTCCATCTTACCAAACATGACATCCTTCTCCAGAAACTGGTCCCTCATGGCAAAATGTCTGAAGTATGAGAGATGAAGTTTGGCCATCAACTGGTTGATAGGGACAGGCAATTTAAACATTGGCTATCAAAAATGGGGGGAGGGTGGTGGTATAAAGACATGAAGTGGATGGCTTACAAGCTTTCATGATTATGCTTGGTTTCAGAATGAGGAGGGAAGGTAGTATCCCCATTGAATAGTTTCCCTCTTTTCCAGACGGATCTGGTGAAAGGGATAGGTAATGATGGTGACAGAATTTTATGATTCAAATGTGAGTTATTGTTAGCAGGATGAATTGTGATCATCACAACTTGTAATTGTAGAAAATGTGTAACTAAAAGGGTGGAGTAGTTAATTTTTCATTTCAGGAACAGACGACCCCAGAACCATCAAGAGGAAGAGCATGAGTAGAGCATGAGATCCCTACCTAGAAAGGAGACTGCCTATGGCATCATTAAGTTGGCAGGGGCCATGGCCTGGAGAGATAGAGCAGTTGTGGGGTCTAGGCTCATGGACTGAGTAAGGCTGTGTGACTTCTGGCAGGATGCTGGCTTGCAGAATGTGCTCTCTGGACATTTAAATAAATTCATATTTTTTGTTTTGTATGTGTACATAAATATTTTACTTTGTTCATTTATGAAATATAAGGTGGAAATTGGGAGCCACAGGGAGGAATGGATAACATTATTGCAGGGAGGACATTGCAATCATTGAGATGAAACAAGATGTATAGTTTGTTGAATGTAAAACTAATGATCTTATCTGCAAACTTTCACTCAATTCTCAATAAAAAGTTTTTAAAAAGTTAATTGGTAGGGGCTGGTATTATAAATATAGCTTTCTATGCATTGTAGTTGGTATTCTTTCACTTATTTATTCTTTTGATATTCATGTTGTCTCATTTTTAGCTGTGAGATCCTCTTTAATTGGACTGTTCTGTTTTTTTGTTTTTTTTT
Organism: Chrysochloris asiatica; assembly: GCF_000296735.1. Classification (NCBI taxonomy): domain Eukaryota; kingdom Metazoa; phylum Chordata; class Mammalia; order Afrosoricida; family Chrysochloridae; genus Chrysochloris; species Chrysochloris asiatica. Next base: position 32,846,100 of record NW_006408524.1, on the reverse strand, counting down.
TATGTGGCCTGAGTAGACTCTGGAAGCATCCTGGCATTCAGGTACAATAGGACATGTTAGATACATTCTGTATGGTTTCTTTTCCAGTCCTGAAATCATCCCTGGCTCCTGTTTAGTGGGAAATGGTATTTAAACATCGTAATCTGAGTCCTAGGGTTGTTTATTGCTGCTGAATTATCACTACTTTTTTTTTTTTTTCTTTTAAATCATACTTTTATTGAGAATTATACTGTCGTTAAATCCTACTATTGTTGTTTGGTGCCATTGAGTTTATTCTGACTCATAACAATCCCATGTGACAGAGTAGAAGTTGCCCAGATGGGTTTCTTACCTATAATTGACAAAAGCAGACCTCTCGGCCCTTCTCCCTTGAAACAGTTGGGTGGGTTCAAACTCTTGGCTTTCGTTTAGGGTGCTTAACCTTTTACACTACCAGTGTTCCAGTGCAGACCTTTTTATTTGGCAGATATGTTGCTAAGAATGAAAGAAATAAATCTCTCTTTTTAAAGAATATGTCCTGACATTTCCAACCCAAATATAAGATTGTAGTTTTTTCAAAAAAATATTTATCTTTTTTCTCTTAAATAAAAATCTGGTTTCCTACTAACACCATTATAACACTTAATAACTTTTGTGTTTTATTCTTATCTCTCTGTATTATCTTGCTTTAAATCTTGCCAATTTTGGAGTCTTTCTGAGTTCCCCTCTCTATCTGATTCCTCTTCGCCCATTCGGATAGCATCAGGTTTCAGGATACAGAGGTTTGCCTATGCTGAGTTTCCCCCCATTTCTCAGATCATTCCTTTCTCCATCACAACATGGGGCTTTCTACAAAAACAACTAGGCTTTCCTGTTTATTACAAGGGGTCTTCAAAAGATTCACAGAAAGATGGAATTAAAAGATAATGGAGTTGTCCATTAACTTTTCGAAACCTCTTCATATATTTTGCCTTATTCCAGAGTAGATTTTCTAAAATCTACTCTGGAATAAGGCAAAATGTATGAAGAGTGATTTAGTAGTTATTTAGTGGCCAGCCAGGATGTTTGAAGACGGTTTTTAATTATGGATACATGAACATTAATATACATATACCAAACTAATATACATATATCAGAATTATTTTAATTTTGAAAATATTGAAATATTTGAAAATATTATATTTTGTTACTAGAGTAAAATGTTGTGCTTAATGACATTTATAGATAAGCACAATATGTGGTTTCTAACATTTTTACTAGCTTGTGTAGAAGAATGTAATTCCTAAGGTTAATCAGAAGCTACTGCAGACTGTCTTTGTCTTATCTTAGTTACTCATCCATCCATCGGAATTTGGGGATCTGATTTATCTCAAAAGTTAAACTTTAACTAAATTCTTCAAAGGACTTATAAATGACATTCTTAAGGGTAATTACATTTTTTAAAAGCTGTTTTTGTGGTGGATAAGCTTTAAGTTCAAAATACATTTTATTTTTGCCCTGAGAGTGTTAGTGTGGCACTTTAGGAAAAGCACTGGAATGCAAAGATGATTTGAACCCCAAGTTGGCAGTTCAAGCCCACCAGCCTCTCCTCGGAAATCCTATACAGTATTTGACTCAACAGCACTTAACAACAACAATATAGTATTTAAGAAAACGTCAATGTAAAAAGTGATGCTCACATTTTCTTATTCTTAATTTTTTTATTCTTTATGTAAATATGTAATACAAACTCAGATTATAAATATAAATATGCACAGAAGTAAAATTAAAAGAAGTAAATCTTTCTCTATATAAATAGTTATGATAAACGCTATACACACACACACATCTACATAGTTGTTAAATGCCTCTCTCTCTCTCTCTCTCTCTCTCTCTATATATATATATATATATATATATATCTGGACTTCTGGTGTGATGCTGTAGGATCGGTACTGGAGTGTGAACCACCACGTCAGCAATTCAAACCCACCAGCTGCTCCTCAGAAACCCTATATAGGGTCATTATGAGTCAAAAACATCTCGACGGCTCTTTACAACAACATCTATATCTATAGATTTGTTGTTTTTAAGTGCCGTTGAATTGGTTCTGGCCCATAGTGATGCTGAATAGGTTTTCCTAGGAGTGACTGGTGAGCTTGAACTGCCAACCTTGTGTTTCAAATGACTTTGCAGACCAGCGCATTAACCCACAGTGCCACACTAGGACTCCCATCTATAGCTATATATCTATATCCATATCTATACTTGTCTATCTATCTATATCCTCAGTGCCGACAAGTTGGTTTTGACTTGTAGCCACTGTGTACAATGTTTCAGAGCAGTGACGCTTGGGTTTGAATTACAGACCTTGCTGTTCACAGTCCAGTGCTTATCCTACAGCACCACATCAGGATTATATATGTGTGTGTGTTAAGTGCCGTCAAATCGGCTTCGACTCATAGCGATCCTATAAAGGGTCTCCGAGGAAAGGCTGATGAGTTTAAAACACGGACCTTGAAGTTAATAGCCCAATGCAAGCTCCTACATATATTGTTGTTGTTGTTGTTGTTAGGTGCCATCAAGTCGGTACCGACTCATAGCGACCCTATGTACAGCCGAACGAAACACTGCCCAGTCCTGGGCCAACTTCACTGCTGTTGCCACGCTTGAGCCCACTGATGCTGCCACTTGGCCAATCCATCTCACTGGGGGTCTTCCTCTTTTTCTCTGACCCTTTATCTTACTAAACATGATATTCTTCTCCAGTGACTTGTCCCTCATGACAACATGTCGGAAGTATGAGAGATGAAGCATTAGAGACAAAGTCTGGCCATATACATATGTGTATTTTAAATCCATTCATCTGCTGATAGACAGGTTGTTCTCATCTTACTGCTATTGTGAGTAATGCTGTAACGAACATAGGTGTGCTTATGTCTATTTGCGACACTGCTATTACTCTCTAGAGTGGACCTAGGAGTGGAATTGCTAGATTGCAAAGCATTTCTATTTCTAGTTTTTTAAGGAAATGCTGATCATTTCCTATAGTAGTTATACCATTTTGCAATCCATCCAACAGTGGATAAAGGTCCCAATATCCCCATATTCTTGCCAGAATTTATTGGTTTTTGTCTTTTTTTAAAGTAGCTTTTAATCAGTGTCACTTTGTAAGGATGCAATGTTATCCTGTTGTTAACTTTAATTTGCATCTCTCTAAGAGAAAGACCCTCAGTGAGATGGATTGACACAGTGGCAGCAGCAATGGGGTCAAACGTGACAATAATTGTGAGGATGGAGTGTTTCATTCTGTTCTCTATAAGGTGGTTATCACTTGGAACCAATTCAGTAGCACCTAACAACAATAATAGCTAATGATCATAGGCATATATTCATGTGTTTGTTGACTACTTGAATATCCTCTAGGGAACTGTCTATTCATACCCTTTACCCATTTTTAAATGGGATCTTTTAGTTGCTGTTGAATTATTGAAGCTTTCTATATATTTTAGAGATTAGACCTTTATCAGGTATATTGTTCCCAATAACTTTCCCCTGTCTGCAGGTTCTATTTTGACAAATCTTTTGAAGAACATAAGTATTTGATTTTTAGTAGATCTCAGTTATCTAATTTGTCTCTTCTGTTGCTTGTGTGTTAATATTTTGATGTCTGTCTTTCTAGGATCTTTCAAAATATAATATGAAATAGAAATTTATGTAATTTAAAATGTGGCTGATATGTATGACATAAATAGTTTTCTATATCTTGCCTTTTCTTCACTTAACACTATGATTATTTTTAAAACCATTTCACTAAAAATTATAATATAGTGTTATTACTTTCATAAAGAGTCCTAGTGGTACAATGGTTTAAGTGCTCATCTGCTAACCAAAAAGTTGAGAGTTCAAAATCATCTACAGGACCTGTAGGAGAAAAGCCTGGTGATTTCTTTGCTTCCATAAAGATTGTTGTTGTTGTTAAGTGCCGTTGAGTCAGTTCCAACCCATAGCGACCCTGGACAGGGTCCGAGGCTGTAAATCTTTAGGGGAGCAGAAAGCCTCATCTTTCTCCCACAGAGCAGCTGATAGTTTCGAACTGCTGACCTTGAGGTTCACAGACCAGTTCTTAACCACTATGCTACCAGAGCTCCTTATAAAGGTTACAGCCTAGAAAATCCTATGAGGGAAGTCTACTCTGTCACACAGGGTCTCTATGAGTTCAAAATAAACTTGATGGAACCTAACAATATTATTTTGACAGTATTTCTTCATACAGAAATTGTCAAATGTATATAGTCATTCTTCTGTTGTCTGTTTTTCTGTTCCCAGTCTTTTAAATATAAATCATATTCATACTTTGGATAATTTCTGAAGTTTCTATTCCAAGAAGTGAAGTTCCTAAGGGACATTGGCTCAGTGTTTTGTCTGTAGTCCTCACTCTTATAAAGATCCTCTAGTCAACCAGGAAATGTAGGAGAGCTAGCTTTTGCCTTAATTTCAACCATGGCACATAGACTGCCTGTAAAGGTCAGTTGACATCAATTAATAAAAATGCCTTAAATCTGAGTAGGACTCCTGGTATGGTGCTGTAGGATCAGCACTGGACTTTGAACCACAAGGTTGATGGTTCAAACCCACGAGTTACTCCTCAGAAACCCTTTCTAGGGTCACTATGAATCAGAACAGACTTGTCATTTAACAAAATTAACAAGTCTTAGTAGGTTTGAGTTCTGGCAGTCTCAGATAGTCCAGCACAAAGTAATGTAAAGATACTGGTTAAAAGACAGGATTCCTGGGTTCTAGTCTTAACTTTTCCATCATTAACCTCATTACCTTTTTTTTTTTTTTTTAATGTATTAAAGCAGAAATTTATTAAAATTCCTTTATATAATGTTTGCAGACAAAACCATATACAGAGCCCTCAACATTCAGGCAATCAATTCTATTCTCAGAAGTACTTCATAAGAAAACAGAATTCTCTGCGCTCCTTCCAGTAAGATACTTCTGCTTATGCCCCTGGAAATGACGCATTTTTAATTACACCACCTCTCATCAGAAACCATCCCTCTGATATCTAAGATAGCTCTAACACCTCTGAAGAGAACGAAGAGATGAACACAGAACCTTTCCAAAATGCAATGCCTCATGACAGAGGTGGAGCGCAACAGAAACAGAAACTGGAGACTGCTTCAGAGGAGTGCGTGTGTTCCCAGTTGGGCAGCTAGCTGCCGCAAACTGTGGAGGGTGGCCAGCCGGGTCTATATGGCATCCAGGGCTTCATCTCCTTCCTCATCTTCTGAGGCAGCAATTGCTCCTGGAGGTTCAGGATCCATAAGAGTCCATTTACTGGGTACTTTGCCCAAGGCCCTTGCTGCAATTTCTAACATTATCTTGTCAATTTCCTTTCTGCCTCTTGAATTTCTTCCTGATAGTCCAGGGTTTCAAAAGTGCTTTCTAACAGCTCTTCTATGATTCCAGCCTTTATCATCTCTTTGGGCAGCTCTCGCATGGTGGCCTTTATATCTGAGATCTTCATGAGACTCTGCTCTTCTGCAGGGAACTAACCACTGGCAGGACCACGAGCTGTTTCTTCATCACCATGAGCATGGAGTTCATGTGGGCTTTGGATGCATAGAGCTTGCTCAGAGTCTTTCTTGACTTGATCATCTCCTTGACCAGAACCACACAGACATCCTTCTGGTCCTTCTTGACAACATCTTTCACAGATCATTTTTCTCTTTCCTCTTCCCTATGGACATCAAAATGTTGGCAGTTCAAATACACCCAGCAACAATGAGAAAGAAAAATCTGCTGATCTGCTTCTGCAAAGATTTCAGCCACGAGAATCTTATGGAGCTCAGTTCTACTCTCTTATTTGTCTCATTTCTTTTCTTATCTTCAGTGACCAGTCATCAACCAGCTCTTTGGGTGGCTTCTCCTGGGTTTTACCAAACAGCCCCATGGAAAACTGAATTCAATTTTCCCCTTTTGACTTTCTGTTCCCTATGCCCTGGCAGGTCATAGGCAGCCACTTGGGTGGGGTGGCCAAGAGGAAGCTCCATCATTTACTCTTATGGTCACAGTTACTTTAATACCTCTGTATCTTCATTTCCTAGTTTGTAAAGGGAAGCAGTTGTATTGTATTTACTAAGATGTCTTCTAGTTCTAAAGTAATCTGGCTTCATATTTGGAAGTTTACGATTGTCCACTTAGGTCCAAAGACTACTTACTGCCTAAAGATGTGGCTGGCAGGCTGTATTCCTGCTGCCTGCATTCCATCAGAATCATGCATTATTTGAAAATGAGAAGGGCACAACTTTTCTTGTTCTTACACTCAGTCTTTGTTGTTCTAATTTATGCAATGTGCACTTAAGAACGTACCAAGTTATTTATTTAGTGTACTTCTCTTATTCTCTAACAAATTTTTCCAGCTTGGTATGTTAAAGTTATCAAGAAAGTTCAAGAAGAGTTATCCGAAAGCTTCTGCTCACTGATAGCACAGACATTCTGTATGCTTATCCAAGGAGCTATGCAAGTTCAATGTCAGCTCTCCACTAAGGCCCCATCTTCAACTACTTGTATGTCCTCTAACAGTGGTAGTGGTTATGTGACATGGAATTTGTTCTGACTTAGTCACCGTGTATAGGGTTACAAGGCTGTAAATCTTTATAGGAGCAGAAAACCCCATCTTTCTCCCATGGACCTACTGGTAATTTCAAATTGTTGACCTTCAGATCAGCAGCCTGACTCATAACCACTACCAAAGCTCAATGACAAATCTGCATCAAAAACCTACAACTTCCAAGTTTTTTGGAACACAAAATAGAACAATGTAGTATTATTAGTTTACCTTTGCTCTTCAGTCTAAAGTAAAGATATAGCAATGGTAATTATAGTCTATGTTATTGGGGAATTGTCATCAGAATCTCATGTAAGACCAAGAGGCATTCATATATGTTGGGACATGCCGAATCCATTGCCATCAAGTTGATTCTGACCCATAACAACTTGTGTAGGACAGAGTAGAATTGCCCTGTAAGGTTTCTAATGTTGTAAGTCTTTAGGGAAACAGACTGCCGCATTGTTCTCCTGTGGAGTAGTTGGTGCATTGAACCACTGATGGCTCTGTCAGCAGCTGGATACTTAACCTATGCACCACCAGTGCTTCTTTTTGTAAAGATTGTTGTTGTTGTTAAGTGTCATCGAGTTGGTTCGGACCCATAGCGACCCTGTACAGGGTTACCGAGGCTGTAAATCTTTTCGGGAGCAGAAAGCCTCATCTTTCTCCGGCGGAAACAGCTGGTAGTTTCGAACTGCTGACAGTGAGGTTAGCAGCCCAACTTGTAACCACTATGCTACCAGAGATCCTTGTGAAGATTACAGCCTTGGAAACCCTATAGGGAAGTTCTACCCAGTTCTATAGACTTACTATGAGTCCGACTTGACTTGATAGCACACAACAAGGTCAACAACAAGGTCAACAACAAGATAGGACACACGAGTTTGTATTTCTATTAAGTTTTTAGATGATACTGTTTCTACTAGTTTTGAAGTAGTCTTCAGTGTCATTGTATTCATCTTCCCCATTTGAATGGAAAGGTGAGCTGACAATGGTATGTTAAGTAGCCTTTATAAGGAAAGGTGGCTGGCTATAAGCAAGTCTAGTAATAGATATTCTACAGAGACCAACCCAGGGAGGAACAAGTATTGTAACAGAGAATGTAGAAGCTGAAGAGTGGTAGATGGAGGTGGTCCTTGCAGATATTGCTGCCAGAGAGGGAAGAGCTCAGCCTTTCAGAAGAAACCAGAAGAATCAGAGGCTAAACTGGGCAAAGCAATAGGCTCTTTACGATGAATAAACTGCAGATCAGTTACTCAAACATCAGCTCCTATCAAGGCACACCTTTCTCAACTAGTAACGCCACTCTTAACTTTTTGCCTAAAACAAACAACTGTGATAAATTGCTAATAGAGTGGGCTATTGTTGAAAACTGGTACACAGGAAACATCTCCTTTCTTTTGCATTTTTTCCAGATAAGCATTTTTCACATTATAATGATCTGCAACTTGAAGTGCCTGCCACTTACAAAGCGAGTTCAATATACCACAGCACTCAGGACTATGGAGGGGAGGAACTCTACTTTACAGCTATTGTCTCCCTGGGGCACTTCCTCCTATCTGAGTTTCAGCCAGAGAATCAATGGAAAGCAAACAGGGATCAATTTTAATTGATTATTCAGTTTTTTAAATAATTGGCATTCTTCCTGAATGCTTGACAGATTAACAAGTAGAGTCTGGTGCCCTGTAATTTTAACACTCATTCTAAATGCATGTGAGTATACAGTCATTGGACTCCTAGTGTAGTGCTGTGGGTTAATGCGCTAGACTGCAAGGTCACAGTGAACCACAGGGTTGGCGGTTCAAGCTCATCAGCCGCTCCTCAGAAACTCTACAGGGTCTCTATGAGTTGGAAACGACTTGACGGCACTTAACAGCAACAACAACAACATACAGTCATATTGCACATACAAACAGCACACAGCCCCCTCAGTATAACAGAAATACAGGAAATACAGGGGCAGAATAAAGGAGATGTGGCAAACTTATCCTCAGATAGGTGTGCTTACACACACATAACACACACAGGCTCTAGCTGCTATGGTTTGGTCAAGGTGCCCATTTATGATATTAAAAGAATAATATTTGAGGGATTGTTGGTGTTGTTGTTAAGTGCCGTTGAGTCAGTTTCGATCCAAGAATTTGGAAATACTGATGCACTTTAATATCCTCTTTATGTCATGTTCATAAACTTCTACCTCCAAGATTGGATCATGAGACTAAATGCTTCAAAGTTGGAGAGAGCAGGATTAGGAATAGCCTTGAAAACCACATCTGCGTACTATAACCAGAATTAACCCAGGGCCATCGAGTCGATTCCAACTCATAGTAATCTTCTAGACAGAGTAGAACTGCTAACTTAGGGTTTCCTTACAATTTCTAAGTCTATAAATCTTTACCAGTACGGATAACTTCATCTTTCTTCAATGGAACAGCTGATGAATTTGAACCACCGACCTTGCAGTTAGCAGCCAAGGACTCCTCTTGGATACTGTACCCAACCCATTGTCATCATGTTGATTTCTACTCACAGCAATCTTGTATAGGGTTTCCAAGGTTGTAGATCATATACAGGAGCAAACAGCCTTCTCTTTCTCCTGTGAAGTGGCTGGTGGATTTCAACTATTCATCTTGCAATTAGCAATACAGTGTTTAGTTTACAGTGCCACCAGGGCTCCTATAACCAAGACACAAAACCCACTGCCATGAAGCCGATTCCAACTCATATAGCATCCTCCTAGAGGGTTTCTGGGACTCCTGATGTGGCTCTGTGGGTTAATGCGCCAGACTGCAAAGCCGTTTTAACTGCAAGATTGGCAGTTCAAGCTTACCAGCTGTTCCTTGGAAACTCCATACAGAGTTGTTATGGGTTGGAACCGATTCGACGGCACTTCACAACAACAAATAGGGTTTCTGAGGCTGTAGACCTTTACAGGAGCATGAGGCTTTATCTTTCTCCTGTAGAGTGACTGGTGGACTTTGAACTGCTGGCCTTGTGTTTAGCAGCTCAGTGCCTATCCTACAGTGCCTGGAAATCTCTTTAGCAAATATGGCAGTGTGGATTGCCTGCCTACTAATCTTGCCCACCGACTGTAGATTTGGGGGCATCCTTTGTGTCCCAAAGGATGACTCTTGAGATCTAATAAAGTCAGGGTAATCCAAAATGACTAAAATGTGTTCAAGCACACTGTGCAAATCAGGGCTTCTCCATCTTGGTGACATATTAAATTAAACGATGGAGCTTTGAAAAATACTCCCTACTCCTAGAAACTCTGATTTAATTGGTCTAGAGGAAGGCAAGGCAGTGGCATTTATAAAAGATCAGTATTAGCTATGGGTGATAATCCTTGGTTTACATTGTTTAAACCATCAAATTTTAATCCAAATGAGACTATACTTAACATCCCTCTGCCACATTCCTTATTACAAGAATATTAAAGATGCAGTTAGGAGCTCTGGTAGTATAGTGGTTATGAATTGGGCTGCTAACCTCAAGGTCAGCAGTTCGAAACTACCAGTGGTTCCGTGGGAGAAAGATGAGGCAGTCTGCCCCCGTAAAGATTTACAGCCTTGGAAAACCTGTCACTATGAGTTGGAACCGACTCCACGGTATTTAACAACAACAAAAGTGCCTCAGAGTTAGAGTGAGGTTTGTCATATATATTTCATATGTATGCTAATTAGATTCTAATAAGCCTACAGTAAAGTGGTATTAGTTTTGCCATTTTATATATTAAAACATTGAAACTAGGCAGGAATGCATTCAGTGGAGTCAAATCCAGATTTGTTGACTCCATAGTGTATAACTTTCCCACACTTCTACACTGCTTCTCAAAATCTGTGTCTTTTCACCCACTTCTCAATACCTCGTTTTTGCTCTCTGCATATGCAGGAGAAGTCAGTGCTATAATGGCATTTCTGACTTCATTCTCCTACATTTAAGACTGTTGCTGTTTTTGTTAATTGCCATAGAGGTGATTCTGACTCATAGTGATCCTATATAGGGTTTCCAAGGAGCAGCTAGTGAGTCTGAACCACTGATCTTTCAGTTCAAATTGACCTTACAGTCCAGTGCATTATCCTGCTGTCCCACAATGGGACTCTACATTTAAGACTAGAGCTGTGGGATAATGCACTGGACAGCAAGGTCAGTTTGAATGCAAAGTTGGTGGTTCAAACTCACCAGTTACTCCTCAGAAACCCTATACAGGGTCACTGTGAGTGAGAACTGACACACAGTACTTAACAACAACAGTCATAAGTCAGCTCTATTGGATGGAGCCAGAAAGTGGTCCAATAGGGCTGACTTCGCTCTCTGATTGTTTATCACGCCAAGTCTTCCAGCTCTAGTGAACATTTCAGTGCCTCCAGTTTTAGAATCAGAATATTAGAATTACAGATTCGGTTGCATTCCTTGATGTTCCTTCTTACAATGGGACTTTTCACTTCTGGAAATGCTCATCGTCATTACGTAGCATCAGAAATGAACTTCATTAGCACATTGTGTCTCTTTAGGATGTCAATGATCAGGATTGCCTGTCAACATGCAGCTGACTGACTGCATAAAACTCCAATTTCAATTTTAATGAAACATTACTTGTAATAATCACAATAACTAATGCATCCTATAAGTCAGCTCTGTTGGATGGAGCCAGAAAGTGGTCCAATAGGACTGACTTCGCTCTCTGATTATTTATCACGCCAAGTCCTCCAGCTCTAGTGAACATTTCAGGGCAAGTTTGGTTCAATGTCTCATTTATTTCTTTTACCACAAATGGCCAATGGTTATTATTAGTAGTTTGTGTAATTGTCAACCAAATCATTCTTGACATAATCAATGTATATTTTGCAGTGTAGGGGGTGGGGAATAGGGAGGGACTCTCAGTCAACGTGAATTGACTGATTATTCTGTTGATAAATATTTTATCATACTTTGAGCTCATTGCTCATGAGATTCCTACTGTTTTTGTTGTTAAGTGCCATTAAATAGGTTCCATCTCACAGCGACCCTGTATAGAGTTTCCAAGAAGTAACTAGTGGGTTTGAACTACTGACCTTGTGATTCGAAGTGCAGTTCTAATCCGACAGCGTCACACCAGGAGTCTTGATTCCTATTAAGAAGACCTATTTTCCAAATGACTAAAGTAGTAATGAAAAATATTACTGTTAACTTTCTGAATAATATAGTACTTCAATTCATGTTGGTTTGCACTCTCTGAACTTGCCGTTTTTTTTATTGTGTAAATATGACAGAAGCATATTGATTTCTTCTCTTAAGTGCTTGATCAAACTCTATTATTACTGCTACCCATAAACTATCTATCAGAAAGAAAGACATGGCTTAGAAGTGTTTGCATTCATGAACCAACTGTAAATGAAATAATTTATCTCAAGGCTATTTTTCTGAGCCTACTGGGAGTTGATCACAGATTTCTCTTGCTGTGTTATTAACTTGCATGTTGGCTTTGTTTAATTCTATGTAAAGTATGCTGATTTATTAGAATGTTCACTCTACAGCAAACTGATAATTGGATGCTCTTGAAAAAATGAGTTTCATTGATCTAGTCAATGACCACAGATATTACTGAAGTAAACCTCTTAACAGTGTTAGGGCATATTTTGATGATGATCAATGTTTCTGAATCTTCTCTTGCATTTTTTGTTTTGTTTTATTTAGTGCTATCTGCATTGATTTAAATCTGTAGAACATTTAATGTGCTTAAATTTATCTTGATACAAAGTTTCACTACTTTTCTGAAGATGTAAACTTTTCTTTGTTTGTGATAGATTAAACGTCTTTTCTGACAGTCTTTAAAAAATAATCTATTTGTGCTTATGTTAATTTATATCAGTAGTTGTCAGTAAGCAAAGTGAAAAATTAAAGATACTGCCTTAAAAATAATGGAATGAAGTTTTATTATTATTATTATTTATTTTTAAGCACTGCAAATATTTGTATCTACATTGGTGTTCTTTCCTCAGAAGGCTTCTGAGTCTCCTGAGAACAGAAGGTCAAGTCCAATGTGTCTGAGTCTTTGCTGTGAGTGAGAAGGCATGGACAAGTGATGTGTAATGAGCCAGAACTTGATTCAGTCAGAGCCCCCAAGAACCAATTTATACCGAGTGTGCTGGCCTTAGGAGTCCCAAGGTGGTTGTTACAAAAAGTTAGCATATTCAGCATCTCACCAAGAAGTTGGAGGTTCCTTCCTATCCAGAGGTGCCTTGAAAGAAAGATCCGGTCATTTGCTACTGAAAAATTGGTCACCAAAAAATCCTGTAATGGAGTATAGTTCTACTCTCAACACATGAAAAAATCAAAATCATTGCCATTGAGTTGTATTAACTCACAGTGATCCTACACGACAGTGTGACTGCCCCATAGGTTCCTAAAGGTATACATCTCTATGGAAGCTTACTACATCTTTCTCCTGTGGAGCAGCTGGTGGGTTTGAACGATAGACCTTCTGATTAGCAGCACAGCACTTACCTGCTGTGACACCAGTACTCATCTTGTTGTTGTTGTCAGGTGCCATCGAGTTGAAACTGACTCATAGCGACCCCATGCACAGCAGAATGAAACAATGTCCAATCCTGGGCCAACCTCACTACCGCTGCTACACTTGACGCCATCAATGATGCCACCTGGCCTCTCCATCTCGTTGGGGGTCTTCCTTTTTTTCTCTGACCCTCCATCTTACCCGGCATAATGTCCTTCTCTAGCGACTGTTCCCTCCTGACAATATGTCCAAAGTATGAGAGATGAAGTTTAGCCATCTTGGCCTCCAAGGAGCACACTGGCTGCACTTCCAAAGCTGATCTACTGGTTCTTTTGGCAATCCATGGCACTTTTATTATTCTCCTCCAACACCACAATTCAAAGGCATCAATTCTTCTACGATCTTCCTTATTTACTGTCCAGCTTTCGCATCCATATGAGGTTATTGAAAATACCATGATTTGGGTCAGGCGTACCTTAGTCTTCAAGCTGATATCTTTGCTCTTCAACATTTTAAAAAGTTCCTGTGCAGTAGATTTGCCCAATGCAATACGTCATCTGATCGCTTGACTGCGGCTTCCGTGAGTGTTGATAGTTGATCCAAGAAGAATGAAGTCCTTGACAACTTCAATCTTTTCTCCGTTGATAAGAATGTTGTTTATTGGTCCAGTGGTGAGGATTTTTGTTTTCTTGACATTGAGATGCAACCTATACCAAAGGCTGTGCTCTTGGATCTTCATCAGTAAATGTTTTAAGTCCTTTTCACTTTCAGTAAGCAAGGTTGTGTCATCTGCATATCACAGGTTGTTAATGAGTCTTCCTCCAATCCTTATGCCACGTTTTTCTTCATAGAAGCCAGCTTCTCGTATTATTTGCTCAGCATACAGGTTGAATAAGTGTGGTGAAAGAACACAACCCTGTCGCACACCTTTCCCAATTTTAAAACATTCAGTGTTCCCATGCTCTGTTCAAACAACTGCTTCTTGGTCCAGGTACAGATTTCTCAGAAGTATAATTAAGTGTTCTGGAATACTCATACTTCACAATGTTGTCCATAGCTTGTCATGATCCACAGAATCAAAAGCCTTTGCGTAGTCAATAAAGCATAGGTAAACATATTTCTGATATTCTCTGCTTTCAGCCAAGATCCATTAGATATCAGCAATGGTATCTCTCATTCCATGGCCTCTTCTGAATCCGACTTGAACCTCTGGAAGTTCTCTGTCAATGTATGATTGTAGCTGTTTCTATATTATCTTTAGCAAAAAGTATTCATCTAGACTGCCATAATTTGGAAGCCACTGTATAGCAATTCACTTTTACTGGTGGTTCTAGCCTTATCGAACATTGTAATGGTTAAGATTTTGTATCAACTTGACTAGGTCAGGATTTGCAGAGATTCACCAGTTGGGATGTGCTTATTTCCATAGTGATGAAACCTAATACAGGCATAGTTAGCTCTATGATGAGTGGTCATGAACAGCCAATCAATTCAAGGGATGCTTCCCTGGGGGTGTGACCTGTTCCCAATATAATGGACATATGGGTAGGAGTCTTTCTCTCTTTTCTGCTGGGGACTTGGAATTATACAATTGTAAGATAATAAATTTCTCTTTATATAGGCATCCATATATATGTTTCACTGATTTGTTTCTCTAGAAAATCCAGCCTAAGACAAATATTAAACCTAAAAGGAAAGAAATTAGAACTGGCCCTAAACTACATGTAGGTTATTATTTATTTTTTTAAATCACACATGTAAAATATATAACAGAAGTGATATCATCCACAAAGACTGTGTTCAGCATTCTACTTTAATGAGTAGCATCTGGTATATTACAAACTAAGAACAGCCATCTAAGGTGCAGCTATTGTCTCTCTATGTGCACAAGAAAGAAGAGCGATGATAATTGAAGATGCGAGGGATCAACAACCCAACAGACTAATAGAGCCTGTGAACTTCAGTCTCCATGCCATTGAAGCCAGAAGAGCTACCACAACCAATTGCTCTGAAAGCAATCACATTAGAAAGTCCCAGAGAGAGTGGCAGAATGTGTGGAATAAAACTCAATAGTATTTAAAAAAAAAAAAAAAGAAGACCAGGCTTATTTGTCAGAAAGAGACTGGAGGAACCTGAGACTATGGCCCTTGACTCCCCTTCATATCTGGAAAGGAACTCACCCTCATGGCCCAAATTTCAGCTAAGCAGTAGTTAGGTATATACAGGGAGCAGCAACAGTAGTAAAATATGTTCACTATGAATGGTGGAATGGGTTCATCATTCAAAATCAAAGGGGCAACATGTACTTAAAGACAGACGTGGGAAGGGATGGAAGGTGGGAGGGATGGAAGGTGGGTGGAATGGAAATAGGAACCACAGGGAGACAGCAGGAGAAGTGTTGTTCCTGGAGGGGATTGTAATCATTGAGATGAAAGAAAGCGCATTATTTGTTGAATGTAAAACTGGTGATCATACTGTAAACCTTCACTCAATTCACATTAAAAAAAGATTTACTTTTTCCAAAGAAGTGATATCAGATGTAGACAACTAGTAAAGGCTCTGTATCAGATGAGAACACTGCCAAATTGCCCTCCAAAGATGGAATTAATGGTCTTTCACTAATACTTTTCATGAGGATGGGTGTGGTGTTTTTTCTCCATTATTATTTTTATTTTAAAAAATTTTTTAATTTCAGTAGTTTCTGTATGATCTTTATTTCCAATACACTGTTATTTGGAGACCAGTGGTGGGTTGCAGTGGTACAGGGAGCATGGCATATTAAATATATTACATTTTCATAATGAAGACAAATTCAGTGTGTCTATCCAAGTTACCATCACATGAGTCCTGAGAAGGTGACTAATGTAGAGGAATTCTTAGCGTCTTTCTCTGGAAGATCAACTTCATGTGGGTAGGAGCTTGCCTGTTTTTCAATACATTAAAACAAAACAAAACAAAAATCCAACAAAAACTTGGTGCTAGCATTATCTTAAAAAAATGCTTTCCTACTGATTAAATGAATGAATGCTGAACTGAGAATTAGAAAACACAGAATCTTTTTTGTTGTTTTTATAAGGAGAGGGAAAGGTTATGAATATTCATATAGTAACGTTTTGTTTTTTCCTTGTTACATATATTTTCTATTCTGGAATCTTTGTAGAAGGAACCCTGGTGGTGCTTTTGGATAAGCACTGGCCTGATAATTGCAAGGTTGGAGGTTCAAACTTACCAGCCCCTTTCACTGTAGAATGATGAGGCTTTCTGGTCCTATAAAGATTTACAGTCTTGGAAACTCTATTCAAGGTCACTGAAGGAGTTGGAATTTACTTGATGGCAGTGGAGAAGAGGTAGAATATTTGGAGACTGGTCATTTATTAAAGATGTATCTTCAAGTCAAAATTACTAAAGCAAAGCCTAGATTTCACCATTAGGCCTTTTAATTCATATCCTTGTGGAAGAGTGTCTATGTTTGAATATTCTTAGACCATGATTATTGCTAAAATTTGCACATTTTATAATGTGGTAATTGTATTTAGCTAGCTGATGTCTTTTGTTTTGAGGGCTGGGGTGTAGATACTTGCAAATGCAGAATTTAACACCTGAAGTAGTAATTATGTGTACTTAGAAATTACAGGGTAGGAATTGGAAATTGGAATGGAAAAGGCAGGTTATAGAAAATAATATGCAATATATAGATTTATATGTTGAGTACTGTGGGGACACATAGCAAAAAATGCCTGTGATACCTTAAAACAAAGTTGCTAACTGTCTTAATTCTCACCCGCCTCCTTTCTTCCTCAAATTCATGAGAAACAATGCAACAAAGTCATGTTTCAAGGTGGTGATTCTAAAACATTCACAAAATTAACACTGCTTCTAAAGACGTCTCATAAATTTAGATTGTCTAGAATAAATATGACCTAGAAATATAGTTTTATGTATAATACAGCATTTTTCTTTTACAATAAACCAAATTATCTGGACTTTCCAGTCTTTCTCTCACTTAGATATAGCACTGAGTCATAAACATAGAGAGACTCGAGATGACTGGAAAAATGGCCCAGAATTTCAGGTGATCAAGAAGTAGCTAAATGCAGTTAAGTCTAAACAGAAACTTTAAAAAAACATGAATGCTGTGTGATTTTCTGAAAACATTTTTGCTATAAGTTCCATGAGAATGGGTCTGTTTGACTCACCACATTTCCCATAACCTAGCACCCTGCATGAGCCCTGGTGTGTAGATGTAGGATAAGCGCTAGGCTGCTGACCACAACATTTCAGACTCACCAGCTGCCCTCGGAAACCTATAGAGGGTCGCTAGGAATTGTAAACAACTCAACAGCACACAGCAACAACAACAGCACCTGGTACAGAAATACTTGTTGAATGAAAAGGAATAATGTGCTTTCTTGTGAGGCTTTAGGGGCTTCTAAGCAAAAGCAACAAGTGGTTAACATTTGTTTCATTCCTGAACTTCATGAAGCACAGAGACTGAGTATGAATTATCAGTGTCGGTGATAACCAGACTGAATCCCATTCCTCCCAGGCTAAGGAGTCCTCATGACTAAAGCTCTCAGCTACTAATCACAAGGTCAGCAGTTCAAATCCGTCAGCCACTCTATGGAGGATACCATGACAGTCTGCTTCCATAAAGATTTATAGTTTTAGAAATCCTACGGGAAGTTCCATTCTGACCTGTAAGGCGGTTATGCGTTGGAAAGACTCAACAGCAAACCTGTGTTTGGTTTGGGTTATGGAAGGAGTGAACAGTTCATTTCATAGTTGTACTAAATAGTTATATCACATAACAGTTATGGTGGTATCTGCTTCTAAATTCCTTGGAAAGAACCCAGAGGTTCTAGCAGCAGCTAGAAATCATTATAAGCCTGACTAGGAAAACTGCTAATAAACTGGGTCACAGAACTTTTTTTTAATGCCAAGAAAATAATGTAATAATGGGATTGTGTGCTTCCCCATTTTCCTTTGAAAATGGTTTTAGTATTAGGATCTACCCAATCAAAGGATTTAAGAATATTCTCACAGTGAAAGTTTCTGTGTTTTACATTCAGTACTTATTAAAGTGGATACCTGCCGAGTTGTATTATAAGATTAAAATCTCTATGAAGAAAAGGGAGAAAGAGAGGAGTTTACTGGGCTTTGTGAAGATCTTTCTATTAGGAAAACTGACAATTACCAAAGTTTTATTTGAGGGTAGTAAATGGGAAGATTTTATGTGTGAGAATTGAATTTAGACAAATAATAATAGAAGAATGTTTAATAGCAGATAAGACTTTAAGATTTTACAAAGAGCTCTCAGATATAATATGCAATTAAACATACTGGAAAAGCTATTGAAAATAAAGCAGAATGCCACATTGTTAAAGAAATGAATCCTGGAAGCAAAATTCACAATTAACATCAAGTTAGTTAGTTCATCATCCCCTGATCTACAGTCATTGAATAATGTAGTATAGCACACATTTTTCAAAATTCAATAGCTAATCTATTTCAGGTCAAATTGAATTGGAACACTATTAGAACTTCATCTTTGTGGTTGGCTCTACAGGGAAAATGCAGGTACCAGTGATACTGAGTTTGTATATCTTTGGCTACATGTCGTGCTTCTAGGGTTGTTCGTCATCATCACTGTGCCTTGCTACCTTAGCCCCTTTTTGCTCCTAGAAAATGCAGAATTCCCTTTGAACTAAAGGGGTGTTCTTCACGTAAGAGAGATGTGACATTTAATTGTGGAAGTTGTGGAATAAATAATGAGGGATTTGGATGAATTTATTCATTTTGTGGTTTTTACTCCTATCTCGAAGCCTACTAGTGAAATACTTTTCCTAACTTTATTTTCAACTTTCTTGCTCTATAAATAAAAACCAAAACCAGTTGTTCAACCACATTCTTAACTCCTTAACAGGAAAGAGATGATTTCAGAATTTCCAGACATTCTCAGATTTTTGCAGAATGTGTTGGGGAAAAAAGTATTGAATCCCCTATACACAATTGCTTAATGGGGGTAATAATAGTACTGTAATCAGTGTGACACTTTAGGATAAGCACTGAACTGGTTACCACAAGGTTGGTGATTCAAACCCACCAGCTTCTTCTTGGAAACAGTATGAAGGATGGCTATGAGTCAGAACCAGCTCAAAGGCACTTAACAACAGTAACAATCACAGGAATTATAAGGTTATTACCAATGTTTAGTACTTTAATAGCATTATTATTATTCAAGATTATTGTGCATTCTGCTTTATACAAGGGAGAAAGATCATACATTTTGATATGTTATTGTTGCTACACGCCTTCTCACAACTCATAGTGACCCTTTAGGACAGAGCAGACCCCAGAACATTTCCCAGGCTGAAATTGTTAAGAGAGTAAATTGCCAGGTCTTTTCTCAGAGAAGACTGGTGAGTTTGAACCACTGACCTTCTGGTTAGCAGCTGAGCACTTAACTAGGGAGCCACCAGGGCTCCTTTTTATACCTGTATTGTCATTGCTGCTGTTAAGTGTCATCAAGTTGTTCCCACTCATTGTGGCCCTGCACAGGGTTTCCGATGCTTTAAATCTTTACGGGAGCAGAAAACCTCATTCCCAACTCCGAGCAGCTGGCAGGCTTGAAATGCAGACCGTGTGGTTTACAATCCAGTGCTTATCGTATGGAGCCACATAGTCTCTATAATTTTTTTGCTATTTTAAAAATAAACATTATTTGAGGAAAATAGCATTGTTGTTATGGTTTTTCTTTTGAAGAGCTTCTGATCACCTAGGTTTTTAATTGGTAGTAGAGATTGGACTGTGAGGAATGAAATGAAAAGAAAGATACACTTGTCAAATGAACTAACAGTTTTTTTATTTAGTTCATTGTTTTTTCTATACTGATTGAATATCCACATACATGTATAAGAGTGAGTAATAATTTTAAATGTAGAAATATTTTTACACATTTATACATTAAAAATGTTTATAAAATCGACGAATTCTGCCTAAATAGGGTCACTGTGAGTTGGAAAAGAAAATTACTTGATACCTATCTACTATACAGCACTAAATGAACAATGAGCATGGGTACATTTCCACAATGAGCAAAATTATGTTAAATAAAAAATAATTTCAGAAGACTCCTGGTGTGCTGCTGTAGGATCAGCACTGGACTGGGAACCACAAGGTCAGAAGTTCAAACCTACCAGCTGCTCCACAGAAACCCTATACAGGGTCTCTATGAGTTGAAACTACAGCACTTTACAACAACAACATTATTAATATAAAATATTTTTTAATGTGCTGCTATTATTTAGGGGAGCAGGGGAGCTATATATGATAAGCACTGGACTGCAAACCACAAGGTCCACTTTCAGAGCTGGCCAGCTGCTCTGCTGGAGAAAGATGAGGCTTTCTGCTCCTACAAAAATGTAAAGCCTCAGAAACCCTGTACAGGATTGCTCTAAGTTGGAAAGCACTCTAGGGCACTTAACAACATCTATTATTTATGTATACAATCTTATTTAGACAAAAAAAGCGTTTTAAAAAATGTATGGGAGAGATGTTCACCAACTTCAGGATAGTGGTTCCCAGAGGAAATTAAGGTAATTGCGTTAAAAAAGAGAGTGAAAAGGGCAGCCTCACTTTACCTTTTTGCATTAAAAATACATGTAATAAACATACCTTAAGGTATGATTGGAATTAATACGCTTAGAATAGAAAAAAAAGTTGATAAGCTGAAATTATACTATTGAAGTCATTTTCTATATCATTTAGATCAATACTGTCCCATAGACTTTTCTGCAGTGATGAAAATGTTCCTTCTCTCTGCTATCCAATATGGTAGCTAGATCCCCATATGACTACAGGCCACTTTAAATGCAGCTAGTGTGGTTAAGAATCAGAACTTAACATTCTTTTAACTTAAATTTAAGAAATATGATGAGTGACTACCATATTGGACAGCAGACAGACACAGACAGCCTTGTTCATTCATTTCACTTCAACTTGGAAAAGCTCTCTCATTGGTACTCCATTGCAAATGTGAATATTTGAGGAAAATGGAAAAAATCTTTTAATAATATTCTTTAATATGGCAAAGGACAACTGAAAGTTATTGTGGTATTGGAGGAAGGTTGAAAAAGAAACTTACTGACTGTATTTATATTTGCACAGTGGAACAGTAGAAAGGTCACTATACGTTTCCATTGGGTGTCTATAGAAAAGAAGGAATCAAAAGTCATCCAAGTACTTACCGGGGGTACTCCGGATTTGGTAACTGATTTGATAACTAAGACTTAATTTCCCCAGTGACTCAATTGATACAGGAGGTTTTATCTTTTTCAGAAAATTAAGAGTAAATTGGCTGGCTCAATAGACTTACTGACTCCTGTTAGATAAGTGTTAGCTTTGTTTATTAAGTTGTTTATGTAGTGCAATAATATAACTGATTTAGTAAAGATAAGACTTCAGATAAATGTCAACACATTTCCCATTCTGCAGCTGGTCCATTTCAAGCAGTTAAAATAAATTAAAAGATAAAACACCACTCACAAAAAAATTGATCATTGTCCAAGGAAAACATTTAAAACATAAAGAAATCTTCCACTTTCATTGCACAAAGACATATGCATATGTGTTGGAAATAAACTGCTCTGTAATTTAAAGATTCTTTACCTAGAGAGAAAGTTAACGTTTTCTAGGTATTTTCCATATTGAGATATAATTAAAAGTAGTGGCAGTTGGTAGACAAATATTAATGACCAGTATTATTTATAGCACAAATGATGGGGATCTTTAAATTAGATAAAATAAATGCTATTAATTCTGTTACTTATCTATCTTTAAATACATCAAGGCATTGTTTGTGAAAGCTTAGTAAGATATAAAATATCTTGCTGTCACTGGACTTTAAACACCATAAAGTGAAACTGTATTTTGCCCAACCTTCTCTGTTTATATTAATTTGCAATAATAATAATTTTTAAAGTTATAATACTTTTATTTGTTACAGTGTCTCTAGAAAATAATCTGACATTTGGTAGATATGGTAAAAAGAGTGATAATAGAGAAAAAGGATGTATTTTCACGGTGGAGTGTGTAATGGCCACAGACTTCTTCAATCTTAGCACCCAGACTTTCACAGTATGTAACTTGACTACTCTTTCTTCCCTGCAAAAGCACTCTATTTATCCACTGCCATCAAGTCCATTCTGAGGCTATAAATCATTACAGGAGCAGAAAGTCTCATCTTTCTCCCATGGAGCTTCTGGAAGGCTAGAACTGACTTTGGGATTAGCAGTCTGGTGTTTACGCACCACGGCTCATTATAATCTTCTTGAGTCTAGGCTGATCTTGGGACTTGTTTGACCAGCAGGATATAGCAAAAGTGACACTGTAAATTCTGAAGGTTAGGACTTAGGAAACATAGCTACCATGAGACCTTCATATGAAGAAGCTGGTTTTACTTACTGAAAGATGACATGTCATGTGGTAAAGAATGGAGGCTGCTAGCTGGCACCAAGTGCCAACCATGTGAATAAGGTCACCTTGGACCTTCCAGCCCATCTAATCCTCCCGTTGAATGCAGACAAAGTAAAACCAGTAGATAGAGTGTTTTTTGTGTCCGTACATCAAGTTTTGTGGGGTTTTTTTAATGCAGAAAGGGCAACATGAGAGGTAGTTTTTATTCTTTCTATTCTGTAAATTAGCTTCTTGAGATTGCTTATAGAAAGATGAAGAACAGGAATCTCCTCTTGCTTATTTCCAGATTCTTCTGCGTCTGGGATGGATCTTGATTTCCTGATAGAGAAGATGACATGAATAATAACAGTGAGTGACACATCTTTCAATTGGTACAGTGTTTAAATGTAAAAGAAAATTATAAGACCATATTCAAACATTAGTTTTCCATTCTCTCCACGGAAATGTATTTTGGACAACACATTTTTTATAGTGTTGTTGTCATTAAATGCTATAGAGTTGGTTCCAAATCACTGTAGTCCTGTATTGGGTTTCCAAGGAGCAGCTGGTAGATTTGAACTGCTAACTTTACAGTTAACAGTCTGGTGTTTATCCTACAGTACTAAACCAGGACTCCTTTAATAGTGATAGAAATTAAAATGACTTTATTTGGAAAATTTGATAGTTAAATCATTGGATAAGTGCCAATACTTTTGTTGTTGTTAGGTGCCATGGAGTTAGTTCCCACTCACACCAACCCTAAGTGCAAGAAAATGAAACACTGTCTGGTCCTGTGCCATCCTCACAATTGTTGTTACACTTGAGCCCATTGCTGTTGTCACGGTGCCAAACCTTCTCATTGCGGGTCTTCTTTTTACCAAGCATGATGTCCTTCTCTAGGGACTGGTTCTACCTGATAATACGTCTGAGGTATGAAAGATGAAGCCCCACCATCCTGGCTTCTAAGGAGCATTCTGCCTGTACTTCTTCCAGGAATTCAATACACAGGAATGGCCCATCTCAATTTTCCAACTTATAGATATATTTCTCACGGGGTATACATGCTAACCATGGAAAAGTCAGTGTGTTTGAAATACCCTAAATGCATACATGCTTTCACATACTTGTTATTATTGTGACTGGGTTGTGGTGTTGGTTGTTTCAGAATACTCTGAGTCACTAAACTTAAAATTTATGTTATTTTTTTTCCCCCCAAGTAAAATGGTTTAGAAAATATTTTCAAAAGGTAGACAAAACATGAGGGAGTCGTAGTAAAATCATTCCTTGGTGATTCTTGCTATGAGATTGCAACTTAACGAAAGGTTAAAAGTAGATTCTGAACCTTAAGCAAATTTAAAATATGAGCATCTCAATCAATATTTTTTCAGAATATCTTAACAGTGCAAAATTTCAACAGCAAGAGTAAGCATCTTTTTACCAAGTTGTAGGTAACTGAAAATGCTTCTCAATAAACCATTTTCCAATCTCAACTCAGTGAAATAATAATCATAAAAATAAAGTGTTTAGAAGGTTGGAAGAAAGAGCAGGAGATTGCAAAACTAGGGACAAGAAGTATACCAGCTGCTAGAAAGTTCGAAAAGTCAATAAATGAAGCTAAAGACTAGCTTTCTAAAATCATTTTTCAGATAAGACAAATAGGGTCTTTTCCACCTTAAATTCTCATTTGACAGTATCCCAGCACATGTCTCGGCTATTAATACACTTGGGTAGCCTCAGGGAGACTTTCAAAAAGTGGTTGTTAAGACACTGATATTCTAGTCTCTAGACTCATGCGTCATTTGGACACAAGCATTGAATTTAAGAGGTAGTCACTTCCTCACCTTTGAGGAGCTGGTAGAAAAACACATAATTATTGAAGATTCAATAAACATTTTTTCATTTTCAATATAGATTCCTACAACACTATTCTCTGTGAGAATCAGAAAGTTTTCATGAATTCAGTTTTCTGTGGGGAAGGAATGTTGTTGCTGTTAAGTGCTGTCAAGTTGGTTCTAATTCAAAGCAACCCTGTGTAGGGTTTCCAAGGAGCAGCTGGTGGGTTTGAACTCCCGACCTTGTGTGGGGAAGGAACAGCATGTTTTAAATGTGTCCTTAGATCCGTGGCTGTGATCATCATGGCAGATGGCTTCCCCAAATAGAAAGGCAGTGAGGTAAAATATCGAGCAGCCACAGATACTCCGTGTTATAAAAATACAAGAAACTCTAGTCACTAAGAAATGGACTCTAAATCTTATTTTCACATCAAGATTACTGTGACATTAGGGTTATTTTGATGGGGAGTAATTTGTTGCTAGAAGAACTCTAGAATCATTTCTTTTTAAACAACATTTGCATTTTTTAGAAATTGTTGAGATATTTTCTGTCTTGGTTTAGACCTTGAGGCTTAAAACTGAGACTGAGTTGAGTATTTTTTTTTAATTAACTGAATGTATGCTATTTCTCTTCAAAAGGGCATAAGTTAAACATTAACATCAGTTATTAAAGACCCGTGTAAAGCATGTCTACTATATAGAAGGTACTATGTTGAGGTCAACCACGGTAACATAGTCTTAGCTCCCTATGATGTTTGGTGGTGTTATTAGGTGCTGTCTAGTTGGTTCCAACTCCTAATCCCCTTATGTACAACAGAACTAAACACTGCCCGGCCCATCACCAGCCTCGCAATTATTGTCTGAGTTTTACCAAGTGTGATGTGCTTTTCCAGTGACTGGTCCTTCTTAATAACATGTCCAAAGTATGTGAGACTAAATCTCGCTATTCTACATTCTGGCTGAACTTCTTCAAACAAGATAGATTTGTTTGTTTTTCTGGTAGTCTGTGGTAATTTCAATATTCTTTGTCAGCTCCATAATTCCAATGCATTATTATGGTGTTGTTGTTAAGTGCTGTTGAGTCATTTCCAACCCATAGTGACCCTGCATAGGGTTTCGTAGGAGTGACTGGTGAACTTGAACTGCTGACCTTGTGGTTCAAACCGACTTTGCAGTACAGTGAATTAATCTATAACGCCATACCAGGATTCCTTATTATGGTGTTGTGGATTCATACTGTATGTTCCTAGTCTTTTACATTTAGTATTTGTATTTTAATAATAGTGCTCCATGTTTGGAGATATGTATACTACTAGTGTGGTGCTGTAGGATCACCACTGGACTGCGAACCATAAGGTCAGCAGTTCAAACCTACCAGCTGCTCCTCAGAAACCCTATACAGGGTTGCTATGGGTCGGAACTGATTGGATGGCACTTAACAACATAGTTTTTAAAGGGTCCTGGTGGCACAGTGGTTAAGTGGTTAAGTTAAGGTTGGTGATTCAAACCCATCATCACTCCACAATAGAAAGATGTGGCAGTCAGCATCTATAGATTGATGATGGTTGCTGGTTGTATGCCACCGAGTGAGTTCCGACTCATAGTGATCCTGTATAATCTTTCTCCTGCAGAGTAGCTGGTAGATTCAAACTGTGGAACTTGCGGTTAGCAGCCCAGCTCATGATGCACTATGCTACCCTGGAAGACCTACAATAGTCCAGTGCTACTCTCGCCTATACGGTCTCAATGAGTCAGCGTCAACTTGAGGGTAATGGATACAATTTGAATAGCTATCGACAGAAGTGACTTGGTAACATAGAAATGATATCATTGAACAAAAAAGAATAAGTTAGTACCTGTATAAACCAATACTTGATGAGTGAGCAGATAGAAAGAAATATCCTTTAAAGTAGTATGCATGTTACTTATAAATGGTATTTTAGTTATGCTAAGATAAGTAAAAGGATCTCTGGTAGCGTAGTGGTTACGAATCGGGCTGCTTACCTTAGGTTCAGCAGTTCAAAACTACCAGCTGTTCTGTGGAAGAAAGATGAGGCTTTCAGTTCCTGTAAAGATTTACAGCCTCGGAAACCCTGTACAGGGTCGCTATGAATCAGAAACAACTCCACGGCACATAACAACAACAACAAGGTAAGTAAGAGGAAAATAATTTCTTAAAATATTTTGAAACAAATAAGAGAAAATTATGGTAAGTCTCTAATATTTCCACTAGGAAAACCAAGAAACAAAAACACATTTTGGCACAGAGCCACAGCATTTTCATTAGTTTTTAAATGTCTTATTGTAATGATACCTGTTAGTGGCCATATATTTTGTGCTTGCTGGTTAAGTGACTCAAGAAACAGCTTTGTGGTAGTAGAATCATTTAGTTTAAATTGTAATGTATGTAATGTGACAGGCAATGTCCAATTTAATGAAATATACTATACGGGTGAAAGAATCCATGCAATCTCCTAAGAAGCCTCAGTTGAATTTATGATAGCCAATTCTTAGGCCAGCATGGTATTACCCAATTAGCAACTTTGGCTTTATGAATCAATTGCATTACGTAGTTTTAGATTTCAACATCTCTTGTGGTCAATCATCTTTCATCATTGAATACTCAAATGCAATTAAAAATGAGGAAGCCAGAATCATTGAATAGCATAGATGCTCAGCCAGTTGTTTTATGATGCTGGTTAGAGAAAAACTTATTATGTTTGTTGGTGGTAATCATGTATTTCTAACAATGCTACCACATCAAATAAATGTGAAAGAAGTTAACAGATTTGTTTAAAATACTATTAGATAAAGGCGAGCTGATATATGAACCAAAGAAAAAGAAAATGTCTTAATTTGATTGTCTTGTTAAGCATTGCCTTGTGGCATTACACAAATATCTTTGGCACTTGATACGGAAAATAACCCATTTATTCAATAGAAAGTTAGGCCAAACTCACATGTTGTTCAGCTCAGCATTGTACACTTTTATTTTCTTAAAAAAATCAGATAAAAGTTAACATGGAAAAAAGAAGCAACAGTGAAAGATCTTTATGTAGAACTGATGTAGCACAATTCAGCCAACATAGCATCTAAAACCAATTTATCTAATGATTAATATATCTATTGACCATTTTGTTGAGCTCAGTCCCCTGTTAAACAGTTTTGTCACTGTTGGAGTATTTCTAGTCTCGCTCTTAAAAAAATAAAAAAGGAAGAAAAGCACATGAAGCTCAAATAACTTAATTTGTCATAGCAATTCTACTTAACTTTATGATGCTTTTATAATTGATGGAACTGTTTTGCATACTTGCATACATATGCTTTCTATACATAGCTTTTTAATGCATACACAGTATGTTCTTTAACATTTAAACACTTTTAAAAGTCTAAAACTCTGTGGCTTCAACATTTAATTTTAAATTCTGTTTAAGCAAAACTTTAGGATAAGCACTGGACTGCAAGGTCAGTTTGCATCACAAGGTTGGCAGTTCAAACCCACTAGCAGCTCGTTGGAAACCCTATACAGGGTTGCTATGAGTTGGAACTGACTCAGCAGCACATAACATCAAACATTTGGAGAAAATTGTTAAGTAATAATTACTAAGAATGCTGAAAATTTTTTGAAAAAATGATTAAAATACTTTAATGGATAATTGGATGAGAAATAAAAGAAAATTCCTAGAAGTCAGAAATATGAAGGGAAGAATGCTGAGAGTTAAGGAACATTGAAACCAGGACTCCTTGTCCATCTGATGACCCATGATACTGTAACTCAATTATTTTAGTGAGTGTGCCTAGTCTCCTTAATAAACCTTTTGTCATGGGACCTAATACCAAGGACAACACAAAGATAGCTATGTGAAAATTTTATACATTGATTTGAAAATGTGACTTGTTAGCTTGGCTGTTGGCTACACACATTCAAAATTGAGATTCTCAATGGTGAAGGTCCATGAATGAAAAGAAATATATATCCTAATGAATGTTGTTGTTGTTGTTAAGTGCCATCAAGTTGGTTCCAGCTCATTGCAAGCCTGTATCGGGTTTCTGAGGCTTGTAAGTCTTTCTGAGAGCAGAAAGTTTCATATTTCTCTCACAGAGTGCTGGTGGGCTCAAATCATGAGCCTGGGGGTGCACAGTCCAGTGTTAATCACATGGAGCCACTGCACTCCCTTCCAATCATTATAAACTTGTAACTGGTTCTTGCACAAATCTCTATCTCCATTTATTCAAGAGTGCAGCATCATTTGATCACAATGCTTTCTAAATATTTGTTATTGCATAGGTTTTTAAAATTTGGAATATATAAAAATTTGTATGTGCACAGAATGGAAGCTCTCTCAAGACACAACTACATTGTAATCTCAAATACAAGCTATTGAATCGCCCCTAAATTGTAAAGAAACAAAGGTCCTCAAAACTTGATTAATAAGTAACATCACAATAAATGCAGAAAAGACTGAAATTGTCAAAAACTTCAGTTTGCTTGTTCCACCATCAACCCTCATGAAAGCAACAGTTTAGAAAACAAAAAGCGTACTGCCGTAGACAAATCTGCTACAAAAGACCTCTTTAAAGTGTTGAAGAGAAAAGCTATCCATGTGAGGACTAAAGTGTGCCTGACCCAAGCCATGGTATGTTCAGTAGAGCCTCATATGAAATTGAAAGTTGGACGACAGATAAGAAAGACAGTAGAAGAATTGATGCATTTGAATAAGTTGACAAAAAATACTGAAAGTACCATGGACTGCCAGAAGAACAAACAAATCTGTGTTAGAAGAATTATAACCAGAATGCTCCTTAGAAGCCAGGATGGCAAGACTTTAACTCTCATACTTTGAACATGTTATTAGGAGGGATCAGTCCCTGGAGAAGGACATCATGCTTGGTAAAGTTTAGGGTTCTTGATAAAGAGATGGACTTGAGAAAAT
Organism: Chrysochloris asiatica; assembly: GCF_000296735.1. Lineage (NCBI taxonomy): Eukaryota > Metazoa > Chordata > Mammalia > Afrosoricida > Chrysochloridae > Chrysochloris > Chrysochloris asiatica. The sequence goes on along the minus strand of NW_006408524.1, from coordinate 32,816,808 downwards.
TAATTATTTCTGTCTACTGTTGCAATTCAGAGCAAAGTCACACTTTTGGCAAATAAAGAGGAATCCTAGATTTTAAGCCAGGTTTCACCTTGATTTCAAAATTCATGAAAATAAATGGAATTTCTGAGACAATGAGAATCACTGTAGGCCAGCAGCATCGGGATGACTGAGAGCAAAAAATGGCCAATTTCAATGAATCTGTCACCAAAGAAATCTCTGAACTGGCTATATCTAACTGGACATAATTTGCAGGGACAAAATTCTGAATGTCTCCTGACATTCTGACCACCAAGACTGTAGCTGTTCTAGGTATAAAACAGTAGTCATTACAACCACAGGGCTCCAGAGAGTTTCCTTCATGCAAGTCCTTCATTGTAATGTAACTGGAGTGAAAGAAATGCTGATTGATGTTGCCTTTTTTTTTTTTTTTAATGTTTTATTGTGAATTATGTGATGGTTTACATGGAAGAACATTAGTTTTACATTCGTTTCCTTACCATGGTTTCAATCCCCTCCATGCATCATCAACCAACCAAAGGGTATAGCCTGCAAGCCTACCCCCTGGTATTCAGGACACAACCCCTCTCCCTCTCTGGGTCTAAAGTCCCCCGCTGCCCCATCTCTCCATGTCATTGTCTTTGCCTCCATCTCAGGCATCACTGCTTCTCTGGGTAGGGTCCCACTCTCTACTCTTCTCCATTGATTGTCTTAGGGATCTCCGCTCCTAGACTGACTGAAAAGTTAATCACTCACCTCCTTGCTATAAAACATCTACCTTTACATTTCCAACCCTCACAATCAATCCTGATAACAATTATTCACTATTGTATCATAAGAGACCCATCCACATTTCATTTCATCAACCCCGCCTAGACAGATTGGATACTGTTCGGTGGAGATTCTACCTTCCTCCAGGCCCTCTGGACTAGGTTCCCTCTTGAAAGCTTGTAAGCCAGTCGCTTCTTGCCTTTGTGACCGCGCCCCCCCTCCCCCCCATTTTGGGTAGCCAATCTCCAAGCTCCAAGTTGCCCATCCCTGTCTACTCTCTGTGTGGAGGGGGTGGGAATGATTCTTGCTGTAAGGATTTGTCCCCACTTTTGAGCTACTGCATCCATAGGTGTAGGTCAAGTTCATCAAATTGTATCAGATTACTCTTTTTTTCCTCTTCTTTCTTCTTCTGGTTGAGCTCTGGTCATCCCAGTTATTGAAGCCAGGTCAAGTGGGTATTATCTGCAAGTGTGGGTGTTCTTGTGCATATGCCATTTCTTTTTATCAGCGGTACGCTTCACTCTCCATTCTTGTCCTTTGTGGCTATGTCACTGACTCTGGGCCCAAGAGTCCCCAGGTCTTGCCACACTGCTGGCCAACCAGGTCTTCACCAGGGTTCACAGAAGTCTATTGAACATTGTAGGACTTAGCTCGCCGCTTCATTGCTGTTTTTCCCTTACTTCCCCTTATTGGTGATGAGCGTGGTCACCAATCAGAGCATGTACTCCCATTGAGTCTTAGTTTTGGAAGGGGGTTTGCACTGAGGGGACCCGACCACTTGCCTTGATGTTTCCTGGGCAAGCAACTTGTTTGTTCTTGTAGTAACAGTCCATCTGCCTCTATTGTTTTGTATTTTTCCTGTAGGTCTTTCTTTCAAGAAGTATCTTCTGTTCTCCTAGCCACTCCAGGCTGGTCTGCTCATCCTTTCAAGAGGAAATTTCCCATCTCTGAAGATCTGGATATGGTTTAGGCTTCCACCTATAGTTTTATGTAATGCAGAGGCTCCGCAGGAAGCCTTCTTCACTGGGCACGTTGTAGCTCCATTTTAGGTATTCCAATCAGTTATAGGCAGAAGACAGACTTATAAGCTTTCTATATTGGTGTTTCTGGCTATTCCTTTCTCTCCCCCTCACATGTTGCCTTTTAAGAGAGTTACCATATCCCACCAGTGAAAATCTGATCACTAGTATCATTGTTCAATTGTAATAACAAGGGATGGATAAACTGTGATATTATACAATATGAGTAGATAAATGTTATAAAGTCAGACAGGAAAGATTCATTTTGAAGAAATCTTTATTAATTTCCAACATCTTGGCTGCCAGTACACACACCAAAAGTTCAAAATTATATAAACTCCTTAACTGGTGCAGCCATGTGCCTGGTAGCTAATCCTGCAAGTTGCAGATGCTAGCTATAGTGGTCAACAATCTACTCAAGGCGTTTGTGAGAAGAAACTGGGATGAATGGATGCAGTCTGAGATTCATGAGTTCACACCATCAGCATGACTGAAGCACAGGTTTAAAGAAGCCTGCAAGTGATGACTTCTACCTGGGGAAAAAATAATCTTAGAAATCATCTTCAGTAGCTTCAGAACAGCTGGAGAAGTATGCCAGCAGATTATCAATGCTGACAATGAAGCCCTCAAAAGCAGTGAAGATGATAACATCAGTTCAGATGTCACAGAAGAACATCTGCAGGCTGCTCTGAGATCTTTCAATGACGATAATAATGAGGGATTGGATTTTGAAGGGTTCTGGGAGTCAGATGATTATGATAATTAATGAATAAAGTAAAAAGGCCCATTTTAAGATGAAAACACAATTTCTTCTGGTGACTTTTATTTGTTGATTTCAAAGGCACTAATTATCAAAAATTATGTTTCAGATTTATGAATGCAATAAAATATAAACATCTTGTTCTTTCAGTGTTAGGCCTAGAATAATTTCTTACTTACTAATTTCTCACTCTTAGTTCATTTATACTCGCTAGTTTAAACATCACATCATCCCATCTCCATCACGAACCATTCAGTTCACCACTGGTAACACTTGGTTGAGGAAAATACCTACCTTAAATGAAATTTCTATGAGTCCATTTTATCCTGGTAACATTAAATCAGTTGGACAGAAAGAAAATCGAAATTGTAGTTAGCAATACATAAAAAACCGTGGTATAGCATACATGGGAAAATAATGCATGGAGATTGTTTGGGTTGTAAAAAACATATCATTCATGCATTATTTGCATAAAAATATGATAATCTAAAAACAGTGATGTGTCCTTTGCATCAAAGTAACATTCCCTCTCATCCTAAAAATACGGATTCAGATACTGGACATGGGATTTTTTGCATTTATCAAAACCTGTAGGACTTAAGCTGATTTAGAAACTGAAATCAATGTTGGAAATTTTTGTAAAGGCTACAATGAAAATAAGTTCATTTCATTTTCAAAAATAATTTCTCAGTCTCTAAAAAACTATTATGGTAAATCTCAAATGATTTCATGAATATGTATCTTTAAGGAAATTATCAACAAATTGTTCCATTAAAAAAAAAAATCCTGTAGGACTATAAAACACAAAGAGTGATCCCAAGTGTGTAACCTATGGACTTTAATTAATAATAGTATTTGTGTATTGGTTCACCAATTAGAGCAAATGTTTCACATGAACGCAAGAAGCTATAATAGGGGATACTGTGCGCAGGGAGTCAGGGACTATATGGAAACTATTTTCTGTAGAATTTTTTTTGTAGACCTACAACTACTGTAAGAAGAGTGCATTGAGGTGCAATGGTTAAATGTTTAGCTACTAATTGAAAGATTACCAGTGTAAACACACCCAGTCTTTTTGTACAGTCTACAGCCAAGAAAACTATATGGGGCAGTTCTACAGCGTTGCTATGAGTCAGAATTGACTTGAGGGTACCCATCAACAATAAAACTACTCTAAAAATAAAAATAATAAAATTTGGGGAAAAAAAACCAGACCAAGGAGTTGTTGTTGTTATGTGCTGTGGAGTCAGTTCTGACTCAATAGCAACCCTGTACAGGGTTTCTGAAGCTGTAAATCTTTACCGGAGCAGAAACCCTCATCTTTCTCCTGCAGAACAGCTGGTAGTTTCAAACTGCTGACCTTAAGGATAGCAGCCCGATTTGTAACCACTACTCTACCAGAGTATACTCCCCCGCAAATGTGGCACCAACACGCTCTGCCTTTCTACTGGGTTCAATAATTCATTGCAAAGGCCACACAGAACTCAGACACCATATTCAGAGTTATGGGCTTTATTAGGGAAGTTAACAGGTTACAGTTCATACTCAGAAATGCTCAGGGCACAGTTGTTCCAGTCAGCTGCTGATAAATACCCACAGGACATACCACTCCACCCTAAGACTCAGCCTAAAGGCACTCAACTCGAATTCTGTGGGTCCGAAAAGCTAGCTCCCTTACATAAATTATGGAGGCACCGTACCCTACAAGCAAGCTTCCTGCCCAAAGGCACTCAGCTTTACTTGCTCCATGGGCTGGGAAACTATGAGTTTTCACTGCTCTGTCTCATGCTCTGGTTCTTGGTTCTGCTGCTGCTGTTCCTCCTGTTATTTCTCTATTATATCAGTTTTCTGGCCCTGGGTTGAGGAGGTTCAATGCACAGGGAACTCAGAGTCACAAGGAGGCATTCCCTTCCTGGCTCTTCTTCATTGACAGTAGTGAGATTCCTCACTCATGCTCTGAGATGGCTCATTTTAAACCCATGCTAGAGTCCAAATTTTTACAATTAACAATGAACTCTGCTAACATTCACAGCTCAATTATATCAACCTATCAGTATCTTCTCCCACCTTCTCTTACTCAGACCCAGCTGGGAAGAAATGCTGTTTGGTGGGAGTTACAGACTCTGACTAGAAGAGACACTAGATACTTCATTACACCAAACTACCCTTCCTTCTATGGGTTTCTTAATATTAATATGAACATACTTTGTTATTGTTATGTGCCATGGAGTCGATTCCAACTCATAGTGACCCTGTACAGGGTTTCCAAGACTGTAAATCTTTACGGGAGCAGAAAGTTTCATCTTTCTCCCACAGAACATCTATCTGGTAGTTTCAGACTGCTGACTGTGAGGTTAGCAGCCTGATTTGTAACCACTACACTACCAGAGCTCCTTATGAACATACTAGTTATGTTATGAAAGTTAGACAATTTCAGAAGAGTAAAAGTAAACTTAAAGATGTATATTGCAGAGAGGGAGGTCAGGGTAGTCTTTCAACACTTCTATTCAACAGGTTCAGGAGCTCTGGTAGCGTAGTGGTTACGAATCGGGCTGCGAACCTTAAGGTCAGCGGTTCGAAACTACCAGCGCGCTCCGCGGGAGAAAGATGAGGTTTTCTACTCCCGTAAAGATTTACACCCTCGGAAACCCTATACAGGGTCGCTATGGGTCGGAACCGGCTCGACGGCACTTAACAACAACATTCAACAGGTTCACTGGATCAGGCAGCCAAATGAATGCTCGAGGTGTGGTGGAGAGATGGTTCATTCCTTTTTTCAGCAAAACAGTGGTCAGCACAGAGGAAGGGGTCTCAGGTAGTCTCTTGCCCTTCTGCCCGCTCTAGCTCTCAGAGTTCTCTAGGGTTCTCTTCCCTTCATTTCTTTCTTTCTTCTCCCTGTTTGCTCCCTTCTCCCTTCAGTGTCTTTCTGTTCTCTCTCTGTTCTGTGTGCTCTCCCTCTGACCCTCACGTGGACAAGGTCTTTAAATACAACTACAGAACAAAGAAGACATCTTGCCAAATATACTCAAAGGTTATATAACGGTGTGACATCATTCCAAAATGGCAGCGTGCATAGTAATGACTTAGCATTCCCTGCTTTACATTGGAACCACTGAGTCTGCCTCCACCAGGAGGTTGGAAGGAGAGGAGTCCCTGATAAGTTATAGCCACTCCCTGGCTATCACCATCTTTTGGCCCAATACGATGAAAGTACTATTGTTTTGTAAAAAGCATTAAAAAGATTCGTTACAAGAAGCATTTGAAGAAGAAACTGTCACCACAGAACAGACTAACTCCATGCTACCCTATTTAATCTGGTCTTCATATCTATGAAACTGTAACATTTAATGTTAAAAATATAACTACTCAACAGTGAATCAAAGTTATGAGTGTGGTTTTTCTATCATGCAATAATAGAAATTTGCCTTCTGTTGATCAACATTTATCACACATAATCTCCTTCTAAAACCTCAAACCCACTGCCGTCTTGTTTGTTCTGACTCTGAGTGACCCTGTATAGGGTTTCTGAGACTGTAAATCTTTGCAGTAAACAATTGCCACATCTTTCTTCCTTAGAGTCATTGGTGGATTTTAATTGCTGACCTTGTGCTTAGCTGCTCATTGCCTTACCCATTATCCATTGCTTTATTTTCCAGTTGACTTGGAATTTCCTTATGTCTACCAGACATTTCTAAAAGGTTCATTTTAGACTGATTTTTTTTTTCTCAATTCAAACTTCCGTCATCCAAGTCATTGACCAAAATTACTCTAAAAAAACCCTCTAGATACTTAAAAAAAAAAGCCTTCAAGTCACCCTCCAGCCACCTTTTAGAAGCGTTTTAGCCTTTCCTTATTAGACTCCTTTTCTGTCCCTTTAGCGAGTCTACCTTTTCTTCTTTGAATGCGTTTGGGTGCTGCAAAGCTTTTCCAGTCTGCTGTCCAAAGCGGGATGCTTTCCTCCCTCTGACTAATGGGGAGGCGAGAAGAAGAATTATGTTTCAGCGTTGTCTGCTCTACTCCTATTGATTTGTGCGGGTATCATATTGACTTTTATCACAATAGTGCTGAATTGCTGATTCATATTCAGCTTCTGGCTATCCCCTAGTCTTCTTTCTACTTTATTTGCTCATACGGGGTTTTTCTTCATCATGTATTTTTGATGCCAGATAATTTCCCAGACAATACCACTCTGCACTTGCCCTATTAAATTTTTGCAAACTTTTTTCTAATAATCAAACGTTAGATTCTACTTAGGACACAATGTGAGCATGTTTTCTAAAACACATCGCTTTTACTCTCCAGCCTACTGATATGAATATACAGCTGATATGATATGGCTTTTGACCGTAATAAAACCGCATCATGTCTGATTTCATGTATATCTATGGTATCATCATTCACAGCATATTGTACTCCTATAGTGATTAGATACAATAAGCAGATGCTGAATAAATATTGGTAGTTAATGATCACTGAGAGTTATGTGAAGAAACCATTCTAAGAGTTGCAGGAAATGACAATCTAGTATAAAGCCTGCTTTAGCCAGTCTTGCTTTCCTGTTTCCATTAAAACATAAAGGATAAAAAAGTACAAGCTAGAGAGCTTCTGTTATTCTCAGTGAATAACTGAGATGGTGTTTGGGTAGCACTCTTACAAGGTTTGTGGAAATTAACTTCACAGCAGGAACTCCGTGTTGAAATAGATTGTTTAAGAATAATTCTTCTCTTTGAGAAGGGTGAGGGATTAATCTGTAGAAATGTTCATGCTAGAGCTGGGCATGTGTTGAAATTTGTCAGGGAGAAGATAAATGGGCCCTCCTTGAAAAGTAAATTGTACCATGGATAATCCCCTGGGAAAGCTCAAGAGTTGTTATGGCTGCAAAAGCAACCTAGAAAAAGGGGATGCCATCACTGTTTACATAGGAAGGAAAACAAAAAAAACGGGGAGAAGAATATAATTGAAAAGTTATTGTAAAATGAGATAGAAGTGCATATGACTTTGAAATTATATTTACTCAAATATATGCAAAGGATGTAATTATATATACATTTGGTTTTTTATATTTGGCGAATTATCTGTAGGCTTGAAAATGAGAGCCCTACTTAGGAGCGATATTAATAATACTTAACAGCTGAACTTCCAGATGTTGACCAATCAAAACAGCTGCTCCAGGTCTTGACCCCTCCCACTCAAGTGCCAGGTGTAACCCTCTGTTACTGACTGAGGAGAATGTGTGTATATGTGAGGTGGGGTGGGGGTGTTAGAAGGTCACTTAGAAGACTCAGAGGAAAGCTTTTATTCTAACATAGATGGCAGATGTTACTACATTAATAAACATCTACCATCTAAATAACATCCTTCATTCTAGTAATTTTCCTAAAGAAAGAATGTAAATTTTCCCCAAAATAATGTCACAAAATGTCTCTGAAACCTCATATATAATTTGGATCGGCAGATTTAGCAAAAGAAAAGAAACCAAAAAAAAAACTAACAAAAAAAGAAAGAAAAACCCAAGATGCCCAATTAAATTTGTGTGTCAAATAAACAGTGAATACTTTTTTTATTATAACTTTGATGCAAAATTTACCTTGGACATATGTGTACTAAAAACGATTAGTTATTTATATGATAGTAAAATGTAACTGGACACTATGTATTTTATCTTACTACCCTAAATACAACACATTTAGAAGGAAATGAGGCAGTATCTTACTAAAAGAAAACAGGATGTTTCAGGGCCTTCCAAGGGAACCCAGGGGCTCATTGAGACCACCTGATCTACTGGGTAGTGAGCTACTCTGGAAGTCCATTGAAGCATCAGGAAATGTAAATAGCTGAGTAATATAAGTTAACACTACTGAAGGAGCTCTGGTAGCGTAGTGGTTACGAATCAGGCTGCTAATCTCACCGTCAATAGTTGGAAACTACCAGCTGTTCCGCGGGAGAAAGATGAGGCTTTTTGCTCCTGTAAAAATTTACAGCCTTGGAAACCCTGTACAGGGTCACTATGAGTCGGAACCGACTCCAGGGTACATAACAACAACTGAAGGCAAAGCTTGCACATAAGAAAATGTTTTCGAAATGACACTAAGATGAGGAAAAAGTGTCACTTGCCTTTAAAAGGGTTGTATTTCTCAACTAGGAAAAGCAAATCCAGTCGTTATCTAATTGCATTCATCAAGTACCTGTGTATAGGTGGCACTGCTTTATAAAGTGAGAGGAAAACAAACAAACAAACATGATTGATAACTTTTATCAGTGTGTAATCTAGATATCCGCAAGGTCAGCAGTTCGAAACTACCAGCTGTTCTGCGGGAGAAAGATGAGGCATTCTGCTCCCGTAAAGATATACAGCCTCGGAAACCCTGTACAGGGTCACTATGAGTCGGAACCGACTCCACGGCACACAACAACAACAACAACAACAAATCTAGATATACAAAGGAGCTCTGGTGGCGTAGTGGTTACAAATCGGGCTGCTAATCTCACGTTCAGCAGTTCAAAACTACCAGCCGTTCCGCGGGAGAAAGAAAAGGCTTTCTGCTCTCGCAAAGATTTACAGCCTCGGAAACCCTGTTCAGGGTCGCTATGAGTTGGAACCAACCCCACAGCACGTAACAACAACAACAACTAGAAACTTAGTGGGCTATCAGTAAGGCTGAAAACTGCAAGGTTAGCAGTTCGAATCTACTAGCCACTCCTCAAGAGAAATATGAGACTATCTGCTCCCATAAAGATTTACAGCCTTGGAAATCCTATACAGTACCACTACTAGTCAGAAATGACTGCACGCCACACATCCACCACCACCATTCTAGATATCCACCAATGAGCACTCATAAAGGAAACAGGTAACCAAAAAAGATTGATTAAGGATCCATAACATCCTTCATTTACCCTAAATGTGGAGGAGATAAGTTAGTCTGATGTATAGGAAGGAATTTTGTAAATCACCTTAAAGTGTAGTTTTATTACACCCAAACCTTGGTATATTCAACAATACAGTAGGTTCATAAATATTATATATACAGCATCAGCAATTCCTAACCTTGACATCATTAACACTTGGTACTAGAAAATATTGTGGGGAGCTGTTTTATGCACTCTAGGATGTTTAGCAGCATCCTTGAACTTTATTCACTAAATTTCAGTTGCAAACCCAAGTTGTGACAATCAAAAAAGTCTCCAGACATTGGGGGTAGGTAACGTGTCCTAGTTGAGAACCACTGGTTTAGACAACTGCGGGAGAGAGATTCCAAAAGAGTTCGTTTCAACTTTTAATGACCAAATAATTTTCTGATTTGAATTTTTTGTTGATACCATGTATTTTCAGAAGAAATGCTGAAATAAAGGGAAAGAATATGAACATGGTTTTGATATAATTATGTAGGACATGTATGGATGGACTCTGGTAGTAGGATTGTTGGTGAGAGGCCCATTTCTTTAGAACCACACAATTATACATGTTCCTACTAGATGAGGCCATGAAACTGGGATAACAGTTTCCCAAGAAACTTCAGAGGCTGAAGATGTTGATGGTGATATATGTCCCACAGGTCACAAAGGAGTTCAACAACATCTGATGAGTTCAGAAAACCCTCAAACTAAATTATCACCATTTATCGATGGTTAAGTGCCATCGCGTCAGTTCTGACTCATAGCAATCATGTATAGGGTTCTGAGAAGGGCCTAATAGGTTTGAAGCACCAACCTTGTGGTTAGCAATACAGTCCTTATATAATACAGCACCACATCAAGTCTCCACATTCTCACCATTGTTAGGTTTTTAGGTGCTGTTGAGTTGGATCCATCCATAGAGACCCTACGCACAACAGAATGAAACTCTGCCGGTCCTGTGACATCTTCACAAATGACATCAAAAATCACCATAGGCATCAAATATTGATACTTGGTCTCACCTCAGATTTTGGTTAAATTGGCCTAGAATAAGGTCTGAACATCTAGACTTTTAAAAGTATCTGCTGTGATTCTAGGTTGAGAATCACTCCTTATGATCATGATTCTCTAATATTAGTAAACTTAACCAGAGATTTTTGGGCCTTAGAATTCCCAACTCAGTAGAAATGTGCATTTCTCTTGAGTGCTCAGATTCTGCTGGTGTTACTTGTCTTCAGACAATACTTTGAGAACTACCTCTTTAGAGACCCTAGCCTGGCCTCTGTCTAACCCCTCAATTTGGCCGTTCCAAGGCAAGGATGTATGGACTACAGATGATCTAGGCGGGATGTAGAGGAGTGGCCCAGGTGACTCCATCCAGGCTAAGCCCTATTTCTAGACTCTCATCTGTAGGCTGAGTACATTCAGCTCTCTCTTCTCCGCAGTGCAGTGCAGTAAAGTGGTCTGCCCCTGTGTCCTCACCTGGTGGTGAATGTGACTGAATTCTAGACTACAATATTTGAGTCCTATTGCTCTCACACATCTCAGCACTGTCCTTGATCGGTAATGAAGTGATATTTGCTCTCCATCTATCACATTGCCTATCTCTTAATCGGTTCTGGACCGTGGATGGTGTTGTTGACTGAATTGTGCTCCCTCAAAAGATACGCTGACGTTCAAACCTGTATGCCTGTGAATACTGTAGTGTTTGGAAATAAGGACCTTGAAGATGGTATCAGTTAAGATGTGGACATAGGAGAGTAAGGTGGAACCTAATGTCCTCGGAGTGGTGTACATATAAAAGAGGAAAAGTGACACAGAGACCAAGAGGAAATACGATGAGGAAATATAATGAAGCATCTACATTCTAAGGAATACTTGGAACAACTAGAAACTGAGAGAGAAAAGATAGGATTGTTCCACAGAGCCTTCAGAGAGAACATGGCTCTACCAGCATCCTGAATTTCAACTACTGGTGTCTAGAACTGAGACAATACATTTCTGATATTTAAAGTTGACCATTGTGTGGTACCTTGCTACAATATCTCTAGGAATCCAATATAGATGGGAAAAGGATATCATTTGTTAGATTTCTTCATCCCATCAAGCCTGTTCTAGTTTAATCACTTGACTTTCACTCTTATTCTCCAGCATTAGATAGAAAATGTAGTACCATAAGGCACACATAAAACTCCATCCTTAACATCCCAACATGATTCTTGATAAAGTATATGTTTTGAGTTGAATGTGTCCCCCCAAACGATATCCTGAAATCCTGATCTCTGGTAATTGTGACTTTACTTGGGAATAAAATCTTTGCAGACGTAATTAAATTAAGATGAAGTCATATGAGGGAGCTTCAAAAAGTTTCTGGAAATATTCCATTATGTTTTAATTCCATTTTTCCATAAACTTCTGAAGCTCCTTCATATTAGATTAGTGGACCCTAACCAAATATGCAGGTGGCAGCATCAGTGGACTAAAACTTGGCAACTATAGTGACGCTGGCCCAGGATTAGGAAGTGTTTCGTTCTGCTGTGCATAGAGTTGCTATGATTCGATACCGACTCAATGGCACCTAACAACAACAACCACAACCAAATATGACTAGTGTCCTTATAAAAACATACATAAGGAACACCACATATAAAGAAAATGAAAAAAAAGCAGTTGTGTGAATAATGTCCTAGAATGATCCACTAGTATCATGGCTGAAAGCTGTGCCCCTTCTTCACCTTCCTTTCCTTGGAGCCATGTCTGCAGATCTCACTTATGACAGTTGGGATTCTGGCTCATACTTGTGGACCTAAGTCACTGTCTTGGTAATTTGTTTTATATTTTGTTACCTTCTATTGCTTGCCTGGTAACATTAGAATTCCAATTAATCAGGTTAAAAGTTGGCCTAGAAGAGGGTCATGAGAACTCACTGAAATTTGTTCACAGAATACTGAAATAGTGGTTAAGGGAATTGCCTGATAAAGTGCTATACATATTAAAGTGCCACATAAATATTCATATATTCATTGATGATGGATTGCATGAATAGAATAATGGACAAAGGTGGTTAGAAAAGCTAGTCTATTAGAAAAATTTTAAATACAACCCTACTGTCCTACAAGCAGAACTTGAAAATTGCTATGCCAAGGGTATTTCTCATCCTCAGCTTTGTCATTCTGTGCAAATCCCAAAAGACCCAAGGGGAATACTAACCCTGCCTTTCCATGGGGTGCATTTAAGTCATTTAAATTCTCTTGTTCTGCAAGAAATCCCTAAAAGTGAATCATAAGGCACAAATATATTTTGAAAACTTGTAGAGTATATATTGAAATGTACTGTTATTGAATCTCAGCTTCAAGGACATGAACCCTCTGAGCTGTACCTTTCTAAATCTGAGCGATGCACACAGTAATTTATAAATACAGAGTCCTGGTGTGGCGCTGGAGGATATGCACTCGACTCAAGGTCGTTTTGAACTGCAAGGTGGGTAGTTCAAACTCACCAGCCACTCCTCAGAAACCCTCGGTTGCTATAAGTGGGAACAGACTTGATAGCACACAACAACAACAATCATGGTCAGTGAGAACAACTGGTCCAAGCCCTGGGTTTTGATTTATATGAGTGTTTCCCTTCTTGTGCTTAACATGAAATCTTACTAGTTGCTGTAGACTTCCAGATGGTCAGGTAAGTCCCTTCTGACACCAGAAAGAAATATGAAAGGTGAGTCAGTCAAAATTTTATCTCTAGGTAAGAGTCTTTCTCCAGGATTTAAGAAATATGCCTGCTTAGCCTGTTCTCCAAGTTTTGTCAGGACTGGGTTCTACTGTCACCTTTGTTAGCAGTATTCCACCAACCTTGCTCCCAGGTTTCTATCTTTTGGCTAGTATGTCATTTAAACCCATTTCCTCAGCCACATGAAGCTCAGCTCCCAACATCTCCTTACACATATGCCTTCCCTTCTTGTACCTGACTGGTAAAAACACCTGTTGTGTCTTTCCTGGAATATATAATCAATCATTTTTCATAAATGACACAGTTCCACCATTCAACCAGTGTACTTTTCCTTTCTCAACCTCTCAAACATCTCCAGGACCATCTTAGAATGCGTAGACTAAAACTGGCCACCACATGTAATGTCAGCTGGACCAAATTCAGAAGCAGAGGAAGGCAGATTCCTCATGATGTAAACTGCCAGAAACATATGATAGCACTGTGAGCATGGAGAAATAAATGGTTCTCATTGCTCCATACTCTTGCAAGCCACAGTAATCAGCTTTTAAAAATCATTAAGTCTGAGAATTCCCTACTTAGTCCAGACGTCCTCAAGAGTATTGTATGTTTCAGATTTGGACCTAGGATCTGATTTGGGTTGTATCAGTAATAGCAGTAATGATATTGCAGCTACACTTTACTGAGTACCCACTTACTGCCAGAGATTTAGCATCATTGGTACACCTCAATTATCATGCCATATTGATATTTATTACACCAGCATTCATAAGGAAAAAGGGAGTCTCAGGCAGTAAGTAGCTTGAATTCGTGCACAGACCCAATTCTAAAGCCTGTATTATTATCTCTGCCTGCACAGTCCCCGACTCAACGAGTAGGGGTAGGGTTATTGAGTGACATAGGCTTGGCCAGTATTCTCGGAGGACTCTGGATTTGATGAACTACAACAATGGGTCATATTTGTTCCTGGGAAGCTGCTCTAACCTCCCGTCCAGGATTCCAACTGGAGCATCCATTTCCAGAGATGAAAATGTCTAATTGATCTTAACATCCTCCACAGCATCTGACTACATACCTTACACATAACAGGCAATCAACAGATGCTAATTGTTGATTGATTGATTGGGGAAGTGGGCCTGATGTAACAATACTAAGTCCTCTAATTCTGTTAATAGATAAAATTAAATAAGACATCCTGACATTTCATCTCTTAGGGGAATTGACCTGATAGGATATTTACATTCTAGTCCTGGAACTGCCAACCATAGGCTAGTTAGTTCATTCTCTGAACCTGGATTCTTTTAAAAGGAAAAGATGGCTTGGTTGCTTCTCTTTCACCACTAACATCCTCTGGTCCTATGACAGAGTGAGGTTCTAACACAAGATATTAGAGTTCCTGTGTGACATGGTGGATTCCTGGGATGGCACTGTAGAACAATCACTGGACTGCCAATCATAAGGTCAGCAGTTCAAACCCATCAGCCACTCCTTGGAAACCCTATATCGGATCGCTGTGAATCAGACCTGACTCGAAGACACTTAACAACAACAAAAACATACTTGTAGTTAAGAAGCCCTAGTGGTGGTATGGGATAAACATTGGGTTGCTACAGCCACAAGGTTGGCAATTCAAATCTACCAGCTGCTCTGCAAGAGAAAGATGAGGCTGTCTGCTCTCATGAAGATTTACAGTATCTGAATTATGGAGGAGTTCTGCTCTGTCCTATAGAGCTGCTATGAGTCTGAATCCACCCCAGGAAGTGAAGTTTTATACCCACCCTTATATCACTTGGGGATGGGCTTTCTTTGTTAGGTTACATCAATCTCTTCTGCAATAAAGAAGAGCAGATGAGGCAAGTTACCAAAAAACACAGAGAAATGTGGGAAGATACATGAAGAATCCCAAACAATTGAGGAGCAGGAATTGAGAACTCCCTGGAGGTGATGTCATGAATTCTGACATGTAGCCTCCTAAACTGTAAGTACTGTAGTGGCACTGTAGGATAAACACTGGGCCACAAGGTTGGTTTGAACTGTAAGGCTGGCTTTTCAAAGCCACCAGGTGCACCTCAGAAAGCCTGTACAGGGTCGCTATGAGTTGGAACTGGCTTGACAACACTTGAAAACAACAGCAAACTGTGAGAAAAGGAATTTTTGTTCATTAAAGCTTCTCACAATGTGGCAATTGTGCTCTATCAGCACTAGATAACTAAGTCTCCAACTGTGCCATCAAAGAGATTATCATTAATATTTCCAATATCAGGTACAGTAGGTTATTGCTTCCATTACCTGATGTGCACTGTAGAATAAGCACCAAGTAATTGACTTTTTTTTTTTTTTTTTTTTTAAAGCAAGGTACTTTTCAGTTTATTGCATAAAGAAGTAACATGGGTCCAAGTTAAAAGTGGATCCTAAATGGTTACATTATATGAGAGTAAGTCAAAAATTATTGCTATGAAATAATAGAAACCACTATTACACAAAAAATATCAAAAAATAAAGTTACTTGTCTTCTATACATCCTGCATCTAGGTCAACACACTTCTAAAGGCAGTGTTCTAGCTCTCTCAGCCCTTCCAGAAGCATTCTGTCCATGTACACCAGGTCAAAAGGCCAGTTTGGACATTCCCAAGGAACCTAGACAGTGCTCTTTTAAAATGTTCCACTTTCTTTCCTAACATTGTCTTCATTACCCTGGTCTTGCCGAAAAGACAGATGGGAAAAGTTCACTGTGCTGATTGACCGTAATGCTTTTTGGCACCCTTTAAGCTAAAAGCTTGATTGAGGCCAAGATGTTTGCTTAAAATTGAAAATGCCAAACCACATGAGATCTCACTTTCGGCAGCTCTCATTTACGTACTCACTGTATAGCTGTCTCCCACCAGTTTCTGGACTTCAGCCAGTTTCTTCTCTTGTTGATGTTGATGGCTTTGCCTTTTTTGTCTCATCTGTGAGATCTTCCTGACCTTCCTTGAAATGCTTGATCCATTTACAAACTGTTGCTTTAGGCAGGGCAGCATTTCCATAAGCTTGTTGCAAAGCTTCATTGATTTGGAGAGATGTCCACTTGAGTTTTGTTATAAATATGATATTAGCCCTGACCTCGAAATTGTTTTTTTCCATAAAGGCACACAAAAACTCCTTTATCTGAAGGCACTGTAATGTGACTAGGATAGTGTATTGCTGAGGGAATTTGTCTGCAGTCACCCATTGATTGATATATTAACAATGGTCAAATATAGAACTGTTGTAGCAATACTTTTTGACTTACCCTCATAGAGACTGTGAGGTTTTAAACTTGTAACCAAGAGACAGAGAGAAATTTTCTACTTATTGTAAAGAAATCCTCACTTAAGCTGTGAGCCACAAACATTCCACCCGACCTCTACAAGGAACTGGCATATGATCTTGCGCTGGTCACCCTGAAGCTGAATTACTTCTCTATATTCTGGATGCTCAATTACAGTACCATTACAGGCAAATTTTTCCTTAAATGCCTTCACTAGTTTCTTTTCATCATAATAATCAGTGATCCCTTGGACAGTAGTAAGAGTCTTCCTGTCGTTTCCCTATTGAATTCTTATATGGATATAATTCTCGGTCCCAGCAGGAAGCAGGTCATCACCCTTACATGTATCAGCTAAGGCGTCAAAAGAGTGGAGGTTCTGGATTGTGGCATACGATATGATCCCTTTTTCTTGGTGGAAGCAACCTGTGGCAGGTAGCTGTGCAAGAAGGAAGGAGGGGGGAAACTAGGAGTGAAACGATGAGTTCTAGATGTCGACTCAGTGACTGGGCAGCTAAATGACTTTTAATTGCAAGTTTGGAAGCTTAAACTCATCAGCCACTCCTTGGGAACCCTAGACAATGTCGTTATGACTCAGAACTGACTTGAAGGCACTTAACAAAGTTACTTCCTAAAGAGTACAATTCTGTTATTAGTTTTGGTTAAGTTGATTCCCACTTTATGAAAACAGAACAATACGCTACTTGGTCCTGCGCCATCCCCACAATCGTTTCTATGTCTAAGTCCATTGTCGCAAACACTGTGTCAATCCATCTCATTGAGGGTCTTCCTTTTTCACTGACCCTCTACTTTACCAAACATGATGACCTTCAGGGACTGGTCCCTCCTGGTTGTTGTTGTTGTTGTCAGGTGCCATCAAGTCAGAACCGACTCATAGCACCCCATGCACAGCAGAACAAAACAATGTCCGATCCTGGGCCAACCTCACTACCGCCGCCACACTTGATAACATCAATGATGCCACCTGGTTGATCCATCTCGTTGAGGGTCTTCTTCTTTTTCTCTGACCCTCTACCTTACCCAGCATGACATCCTTCTCCAGCAACTGTTCTCTCTGGACAATGTGTCCAAAGTATGAGAGACGAAGCCTAGCCATCTTGGCCCCCAAGGAGCACTCTGGTTGCACTTCTTCCAAAACAGATCTATTGGTTCTTTTGGCAGTCCATGGCACTTTCAGTATTCTCCTCCAACACCATAACTCAAAGGCATCAATTCTTCTATGATCTTCCTTATTCACTGTCCAGCTTTCGCATCCATATGAGGTTATTGAAAATACCATGGCTTGGGTCAGGTGCACCTTAGTCCTCAAGCTGACATCTCTGCTCTTCAATACTTTAAAAAGTTCCTGTGCAGCAGATTTGCCCAATGCAGTACATCATCTGATCTCTTGACTGCTGCTTCCACGAACACTGATAGTTGATCCAAGAAGAATGAAGTCCTTGACAACCTCAATCTCTTCTCTATTGATAAGAATGCTGTTTATTGGTCCAGTGGTGAAGATTTTTGTTTTCTTTACATTGAGTTGTAATCCATACGTAAGGCTGTGCTCTTTGATCTTCATCAGTAAATATTTTAAGTCCTCTTCACTTTCAGCAAGCAAGGTTGTATCATCTGCATATCTCAGGTTGTTAATAAGTCTTCCTCCAATCCTGATGCCACGTTTTCCTTCATAGAACCCAGCTTCTTGTATTATTTGCTCAGCATACATATTGAACAAGAATGGTGAAAGAATACAACCCTGTCACACACCTTTCCCAATTTTAAAACATTCAGTGTTCCCATGCTCTGTTCAAACAACTGCCTCTTGGTCCAGGTACAGATTTCTCAGAAGTACAATTAAGTGTTCTGGAATACTCATATTTCTCAATGTTGTCCATAGCTTGTCATGATCCACACAATTGAAAGCCTTCACATAGTCAATAAAGCATAAGTAAACATCCTTCTGATATCCTCTGCTTTCAGCCAAGATCTATCGGACATCTGCAATGATATCTCTTGGTAGCATGTCCAAAACACATGACACAAAGTCTTCCCATTTCAATTCTAAGGATTATTCTAGCTGTACTTCTTCCAAGACAGATGTGTTTGTTTTTCTGGCAGACCATAATGTATTTGATATTCTCTGCCAACACCATAATTCAAAGCCTCAATTGTTCTTGTTGTTGTTAAGTACCATCGAGTCAGTTCCAACTCATAGTGACCCTGTAGAGGGTTTCCAAGGAGTGACTGGTGAGTTTGAACTGTTGACCTTGCAGTTCAAAATTACCTTGCAGTCCATTGCTTATCCTACAGTGCCACACTAGGACTCCAGGACTCTTCTTGGGCTTTCTTTATTCATTGGTCAACTTTTACAAGCATATGAGGATATTGGGTGAGCACACTTAGATTCTCAAAGTGACATTTTTGCTTTTAAATACTTTAAAGAAGTCTTTTGCTGCAGATTTGCTCAATACAATACCTTGTTTGCCATCTTGACTGCTGCTT
Organism: Chrysochloris asiatica; assembly: GCF_000296735.1. Lineage (NCBI taxonomy): Eukaryota > Metazoa > Chordata > Mammalia > Afrosoricida > Chrysochloridae > Chrysochloris > Chrysochloris asiatica. The sequence goes on along the minus strand of NW_006408524.1, from coordinate 32,797,847 downwards.
TATTGGGTGTTGATTGCAGATTCAAGTAAAAATAAATTCTTGACAGCTTCAATGTTTTCTCAGTCTATCGTAATATTACTTATTGGTCCAGTTGTAAGGATTTTATTTTCTTTCTGTTGAGGTGTGATCCATACCAAATGTTTTATTCTCTAATTTTCATCAATAGGTGTTATGAGTCCTCTTCACTTTCAGCAAGCAGGATATGTCACCTGTATATCAAAAGTTGCTAAAGAGTCTTCCTCCAATCCTGATACCAGGTGCTTATTCATATACTCCAGTTGTTCATAATATTTGCTCAGTATACAAATTGAATAGTATGATAAAATAATATAACTCTGATGCATACCTTTCCTGATTTTAAACCACGCAATATCCCTTATTTTATTGAAACTACTATCTCTTGGTCTACATACAGATTCCACATGAACACATTGAAATGCTCTGGAATTACAGTTCTGTGTAATATTATCTATAATTTGTTACAATTCACACAGTTGAATGCCTTTGGATAAATAATAAAACACAGGTAAACATCTTTTGTGACATAAAGATGAGGCTTTCTACTTCCGGGAAGTTTTAAAGCCTTGGAAACCCTATACAGGATTGCCATGAGACAGAACTAACTCCACAACATTTAACAACTACAACAACAAACATCGTTTAGTGTAGACTAGAACATATTGGTGATAAAGGAAATACAATGATATACATGCATGGATAAGAATAGGAACAAAGAGAAGCAGAGGAAGGGCAGTGATGGACAGACTGGGTGAGTGAGAGGAGAAGGATTTATACAATATGGATATACAATGGGGCTTCAAAAAGTTCCTGGAAATTTTTCATTATCTTTAAATTCTATTTCTCCATGAACTTTCTGAAGCCCCTTCAGAATATGAGTCTTTGAGGTAAACTTATTAGGAAGAGTTTTGAGGTGTTATTTCACTGTTGACTTAGTGTCCCCAAAACATTCTGGCCCGCAAAGTGTGGCACATGAATAAAAATAGAAAGTGATTCCTGAGCCATTTTAAAGCTTCCAGCATAAAATAAATTTCCCATTGTCTTACATATATCTAAAATTTCCAGATGCCCACATGACATTCTCTGTTTATCAAGCCCTGAAGCTGGTCTACATTTAGTTGGTCTTAGTTATCTAAGGAGCTCTGGTAGCGCAGTGGTTACGAGTCAGGCTGCTAACCTCAAGGTCAGCAGTTCGAAACTATCAGTGGTTCTGCAGGAGAAAGATGAGGCTTTCTGCTTCCATAAAGATTTACAGCCTCGGAAACTCTGTGCAGGGTTGCTGTGAGTCAGAACCGACTCTATGGCACAAAACCACCACTACCCGTTATCTAATGTTGCTATAATAGAAATGCACAGTGTATGACTTTTAGAAACAGAAATGTATTTTCTCAGTTTAAGAGTTTAGAAGTCTGAATTCCCCATCAGCGCTGGGAGAAGGTCTCCTTTCAATATCTATAGGCCTGGTACTTCTTGGCATCAACTTACCCTGGGTCTAGGAAGCTCTCAGCACAATGACTCTAGGTCAAAAGGATGCTCTACTCTCCCAGCTCTTCTTTCATGGTAGTAGTCCATTCGCTCTTCTCTCTCCTTGTATCTCTTGTAGGATAATAGGTGTGACTGAAGCAAGAATGTGACTTGAATAAGTGTGGCGACTTGAGTTAAGGTGGGACTTAGTCACTCTGCTTGTAAGGCTGTGAGTCAAGATACCACTCATTCTAATCCTGCCTCATTAACTTTTAGAGGTTAGAATTTATACCACATATCATAAACTGGAAATTGCTCCCATAAAGATTTACAGCCTCAGAAACACTGTACAGGGTCGCTATGGGTCGGAACCAACTCCATGGCACATAACAACAACAACACCAACATAAACTGGAGGATAATTACAACAGATAAAAAAAATATAAGTAGAGGACAATTACATAACAATGGGAATTAAAACCTAGCCAAGTTGACATATTCTCACAGTTCATCTTAGTGGTGACCCCACCTTCTTGGCTGTGACAGACCTTGTTCTTCTGCCCCTCAGACATGGTAGCCCCATCCACTCAGCTTTAGACAGTGGCCCCATTCCTCTGGCATACATTAATGGCAGTCCCACCTTCCAGAAATGACTTGGTGAACATCTGATTCTTTGAAACCTAGCAGGCTATGGCCCCACTTTTTGAGATGCAGTAGATCATAGCCCCACCCATTGAAACCATGGCTCCACCTTCAAGATCAAGATGATTCTGCTTCCTGTGATCCTTCCAACTGTCAGCTGATCTCTGAGTTGCCTAACGCATGCTTCTTTTCTTGGAGGACAACAGTCATAGCTCCTTTGGCCTGTTTCCTTCCTGTAGAATTCCATGATGCATACACTTTCTCCTTTCATTCTTTCTCCGATTCTTCAGTATAAGCTGATGGGTTTTCTGTTATGTAATTGGATAGATCCATCAACCACAGGCTTAATCTCTTTAATAAAAGTTTGTGTAGCTGCATACTTGGTGAAAATTCAAAAGGACTCATTGGTGAAAATTCTTAGATTGGTCAGCAGTTTGAATCCAAAAGCAGCTTCATAGGAGAAAGGACCTGGTGACCTGCTCCTATACTGATACAGTTTAGGAAACACTATTGGGCAATTCTATTTTGTCCTATAGGGTCCCTTTCAGTGGGAATTGAATCAAGGCATACAACAACAGCACTCTTCAAACAGAAGACTCTTAACACAATGGGTCATCCTCTGTATATAACATTTTTTGCTAAAACACTCATATACCTTGAGTCTCATGCTCTTGTACCCTTTCTTTTGACACTAGGTGTCTGTGTGGATATGCATATTGACCCCGGATCTTACAGAAAACTAAGATGTAAAAGTTTAAGATATATAGAAAATTTAGTTAAACATGGATTGTAGTCTCTTCTTGTCTGTCAAAACTCAGAAACCAAGCCTTTGAAGCTGATCTCTGGATAGGCATGGGAATCTAGAGAATTTGTGTGACTCTTCTTTTGTAACCTGGTTCATTTGTTGTTGTTGTCAGGTGCCATCGAGTCGGGGCCGACTCATAGCGACCCCATGCACAACAGAACGAAACAATGTCCGATCCTGGGCCAACCTCACTACCGCTGCCACACTTGAGTCC
>NW_006408524.1:32764600-32793679 GCF_000296735.1 Chrysochloris asiatica | reverse complement strand
CTTCTGAATCCAGCTTGAACCTCTGGAAGTTCTCTGTCAATGTATGATTGTAGCCGTTTCTGTATTACCTTGAGCAAAACTTTACTCGCTTGAGAAATCAAAGAGATTGTCCGATGATTTCTGCATTCAGTTGGGTCACCTCTCTTTGGAATTTGAGAATTCAAAATTTGGAATTTTATTTCCTAGTCCCTATGAACCAGGTTCATAGGGACTAGGAAATAAGAATATTCAGATATGCCAACTGGCATAGTTTGAATTGTGTCCCCCCAAAATATGTGGCCAATTGGCTAGGCCATGATTCCCAGTATTGTGTGGTTGTCCTCCATTTATTATCTGATATAACACATATCACAACAATTAGTCTTTGTTGTGATATGTGTTATAAAGCTTTACTTCTATATCTTATTGAGTTAGGATTAGAGTAAACTGTATCTTCAATCACAGCCTTACAATAGGTTGTGAATCAAATCCCACCTTTACTCAACACAGCACCCTTACTCAACTATTCAAATCATACCTTTATTCAAGTCACTCCTCTTATTTAGGATTCTTGATATGACACTGTAGGATCAGCACTGGGCTGCGAATCACATCGCTGACAGTTCAAACCCTCCAGCTGCTCCTCAGAAACCCTATAAAGGGTTGCTATGAGTCGGAACCAACTCAGTAGTACTCAACAACAACACCTTTATTGAAGTTGCTTAAGTCTTATTTTTTATTTTATAAAAGATGAGAGAAACAAACAGAAAGGAGGAACCTGACTACCACCAAGAAGAAAATCAGGAGCAGAGTGCATACCTTACACCAGAGTCCCTACACTGAGAACCTTCTAGACACAGGGGAAGGTTGATGCCAAGGAACTTAGAGATATCCAAGGAATACCAGGTCCACATAATTTAAAAAATCTGCTTAAAGTAATCCACTTATATTATTTTCGCTATAGCAACATTAGCTAACTAAGACAGAATTTGATACTGAGAGTAGGGTGTTGCTCTAACAGTTACATAAAATGTGAAAGCAATTTTGGAATTCAGCAATGGGTACAGGCTGGAAGAGTTTATCCACCAATCACTCTTGTAAACCCTATACAGGGTCACTATGAGTCAGAACTAACTTGAGCACACACAACTACAACAAATAATAAAAGTCTACATTGCCTTGAATGGATTATTGGTAGAATTTTGGACATCAAAGGTGATTCTGATGAGGGTGCAGAAGGAAGTGAAGAAAGCTATAGAGAAAGTCATTATCATCTTATAGACTCATGGTGCTATTAACAGGATGTGTCTAGAAATGTAGGCATTCAATGCACTTGTGGTATGGTTTTAAGTGATAATGATGAACATGTGATTGGACAATGGAGGAAGCCCGATGCTCTTTATGCAGTGACAAAGAACTTGTCTGAATTATGTTCAAATACTTGGTGGAAGGTAGAACATATAAGTAATGAAATTAAATATTTGGATCAATTGATTTGTAAGCAAAATCTTAAAGGACCATGTGGCCTCTCCTTGCTACTTACAGTAAAATGCGAGAGGAAAAAGATGGATCTAAAAATGAACTGCGCAAAATTAAAACAAAGCTTAAAGATTTGGAATATTCTGTCGTACAATCAGTTATCAGTTGAGGTTTTAACCATTGTACCACGAGAGTCCTGTCTTAACTGACTTTAAGCATTGTTCTGATTAGGTATGCTAGGTAACAAACAGTTTGGCAATGTTACTAATTTAAAAAAACATTCTGGAATGGAGATATTTGCAGCAGCATATTTATTTTTTTAAAAGATATTATATAATTTTCTCCTGTGTTTTTCCTCTTTCACATAAGAAAGTTACTATACAAATTCAAGTTATTTTTATTGACCCTTATGTTAGAGTGGAGCTAGATGAATAGAACTTAGAGTCAAGTACTGCTGGGTATTTCCAGACCACTTGGCACCTCAAACAGGTAAGCATTTTTTCTCAAAGAGAAGTGCTTTGTATTGATCATACTCAGCTCCAGCGTTTGACAATTATGTGAAACTTTAAGTATCTCTTTAGAATTCTCAGCTTCTTGAGAGGGTCAATTTCTACCCAAGCTTTCTATGGCCAATCTCTGTGACATCTATCATTACAAACATTTCAGCATCCATATTATCACTCATGTTTCTTTGGCATGCATTTTTTTTTTTTTTTCATTTGTTTGTCCAAGCTTAGTCTTTATAGCGTAATTTTCTTAATGACTGTGTGTGAGATTTCTTTTACATCACAAGGTTTTGCCCAGAGAGTATCCTCAGTTTATAAACCCAAGAAACTCCACCCTTTGACTCTCTCTGTGAAAGGGAAGGTGGCCCATCTCCTTCTCCTTGTATCCAGCTAATACAAATAGATATTCATTCTCTTGAGATCTATGCAACACTTATTGTCGTCCCCTTAATTGTTTCATAAGGAATTGGTGTGGTTTTACTATCTTTATCCCTTGCCTTATCACAGAAGTGGAGACATGCTTAACTCTTTGTGAAGTTATATCCAACCTACCACATCTGCTTTTATCTCATGACATGGGAACAAGGGAATGCAGGGGAGAGGACAGGAAATGGGGACTGGGAACTAATGACCTGTCAAAGAAGCCAGGGGAAGTCGGACAGGTGTTTTGCCTGGTGTCTTGCATGTTCAATTACTATTTCCCAAGGAATAACAAGGGCAAGATGGGATGACAAAAATAAAACATGAGATAGACAAAACTGAACCCTATTCCAAATAGTGGCACAACAATGGAATCCTGGTGTGGCGCTGTAGGATATGCACTGTATTGTGAGCCATATTGTCGGTGGTTCAAACCTAACAACTGCTCCTTGGAAAATCTGTACAGGGTCGTTGTGAGTTAGAATTGACTGGATAACACTTAACAACAACAGTGACACAATGGTTAAGCACTTGGCTGCTAAGTGGAAGATCAGTGGTTTAAACCTGGTTAATCAAAGATTAACACATTGCCACTGAGTAGATTTCAATTCATAGTGACCCTATGGTGGTGGCAGTGGTGGTGGTGGTTATGTGCCGTGGAGGTGGGTTCTGACTCACAGTGACCCATCCTAGGGTTTCTGAGGCTGTACATCTTTACAGGAACAGAAAGCCTCATCTTTCTCCTGCGGAACAGCTGGTAGTTTCGAACTGATGACCCTGAGATTAGCAGCCTGACTCATAACCACTACTCTACCCCAGGAAATGCTATAAAGCAGTTCTACTCTGTCATTGATGCATCTGAATTTATGTGCTGGCGAAGAATATTGAGAAGTAGACTTCCATGGACTGCCAGACGAACAAATAAATCTCTCTTAGAGGAAGCACAGCCAGACTGCTTTTTAAAATCACATACTTTGGATATGTTATCAGGAGGGGCCAGTACCTGGAAAATAACATGATACTTTGTAAAGTAGAGTGAAAAAGAGGAAGACCCCCCCAATAAGATGGACTGATAATGAGGCTGCAACAGTGGGTTCAAACATAACAATGATTTCAAGTATGGCATAAGGCTAGGCCATATTTTGTTCTGTTGTACATAGGGTCTTCATGAATCGGAACTGACTTGGCAGCACCTATTAACAATATGAACTGCAGTCTACTCAAAGGCATTCAACAGCAACACCAACAGTCTTACATATGCCATTTTGTCATTGGTTTTGTTGTCATTGTATTTGTTGCTGTTGTTACTGCTGTGAAGTGCCAACAAGCTGGTTCCAACTCATAGCAACCCAGTATAGGGTTTCCTAGGAGCAACTGGTGAGCTTGAACTACCGTCCTTGCAGTCTGAACCAACCTTTCAGTCCAGTGCATTAACCCACAACACTACACCAGGACCCCAGTCCTAAGTTGTTGTTGTTAGGTGCCATCTAGTTGGTACTGACCCACAGCGACCTTATGCACAGCAGAACGAAACACTGCCCGATCCTGGGCCAACCTCACTGTTGTTGCCACGCTTAAGTCCATCGATGCTGTCACTTGGCCAATCCATCTCGTTGGGGGTCTTCCTCTTCTTCTCTGACCCTCCACCTTACCAAACATGACATTTTTCTCCAGTGACTGGTCCCTCCTGACAATATGTCCAAAGTATGAGAGACAAAGTTTGGCCATTTTGGCCTCCTAGGAGGACTCTGGCTGCATTTCTTCCAAAATGGATCTATTGGTTCTTTTGGCAGCTCATGGCACTTTCAGTATTCTCCTCCAACATCATAACTCAAAGGTATCAATTCTTCTATGGTCTTCCTTACTTACTGTCCAGCTTTCGCATGCATATGAGGTTATTGAAAATACCATGGCTTGGGTCAGGCACGCCTTACTCCTCAAGCTGACATCTTTGCTCTTCAACACTTTAAAAAGGTCTTGTGCAGCAGATTTGCCTAATGCAATACATCATTTGATTTCTTGACTGCTGCTTCCTTGAGAGTTGACCGTTGATCCAAGAAGAATGAAGTCTTCGACAACTTCAATCTTTTGTCCATTGATAAGAATGCTGTTTATTGGTCCAACGGTGAGGATTTTTGTTTTCTTTACATTGAGATGTAATCCACACCGAAGGCTGTGCTCTTTGATCTTCATCAGTAAATGTTTTAAGTCCTCTTCACTTTCAGCAAGCAAGGTTGTATCATCTGCATGTTGCAGGTTATTAATGAGTCTTCCTCCAATCCTGATGTCACGCTTTTCTTCATAGAACTCAGCTTCTCAGATTATTTGCTCAGCATACAGGTTGAATAAGTATGGTGAAAGAATACAACTTTGTCGCACACCTTTCTTAATTTTAAACCATTCAGTATTCCCATGTTCTGTTAGAACAACTGCCTCTTGGCCCAGGTACAAATTCCTCATGAGCACAATTAAGTGTTCTGGAATACTCATACTTTGTAATGTTGTCCATAGCTTGTCATGATTCACACAATTGAAAGCCTTTGTGTAGGTAAACATCTTTCTGATATTCTCTGCTTTCAGCCAAGATCCTAAGTTAGTCACTAATATTTTGGAGTTTTGGTTTCCTAACCTGTAAAATGGAAATAATAATAATACAGTCTACTTACCTAAAAGTCTCTAGGTGGTAAAACAGTTAATTGGCTCATCTGCTGAGTGTAAGGTTGGAAGTTTCAGTCCACCTATAGGCACCTCTGATCTACTTCCCCAAAGTTAACCATTGAAACCCTATGGAGCAATAATCTATCTGACACAAGTGAGGTTGCTGTGAGTTGGGATTGACTTCATGGCATCTGGTTGGTTTGTGTGTGTGTAATAAAACAAATACAATGTTGAATTCATTTTAGATTGGTATAGCTACCTTGAAGTAACCTTCAAGATGGTCAATATATATTTGTGTATTCATTCCACTGTCCCTGGTTGACTCCCTCAAACTTCAGTTCAGTGTTGGCATCTGTCAGTCCTCACTGAGCTATCTTGGACTCTGAAAGAATCTCTTACTCCCTGGAGACGATCCACAGTGCAGGACTGAACAGACCACATTGTCTAGTCTTCACTGGATTGAATGAGTAAAAGGAATATACTAAAACTGCATGAAATATTGTACTATGTCTAAGTTTTACCAGCCTTCAGAAATGTTTCTGGGTAGCATTTCTACAGCATTTTCTCAAAGAGGTCTAGCCTGTGGGACTTCGTCTGAGGAGGAAGCCTTTATATGGCAACTATTAAGTTGAACTATATGAAAGCACACTATTTGACCATCTTTATCTCACAGAATGATGGTTCTATATGGTTCACCATAATGCATCTTCTTATATGACCACACTCTGCTGTGGGTCACAGAGTTACAGCGTGGTGTCAGTGCTCTGCAGTCATGTCATACAAAAAATAAAACTCTGCTAAAGAGAACTTCTAGCTGTTACCAAAAAAAAAAAAAAAGTATTTTTCCTCCATATTTGCAAATCTCCCATATGTCTTTCTTTAATTTAAAAACAAAGAACATGAAGTGTGGCTGCCACATGTCTGGCAGAAATCTGTTTATGCCTGGAATTAGTAAATATCAAGATGCCTCTTTACACTGACTGGCAAAAGCTGCAAAAGTAAAATATGTAAACAAAAAAGAACTCCATGGCTAGGAGCATGCACACTCCAAAGACTGTTAATTTGCATAATAAATAGTTCAATACTCAGGAGATTATAAAATAGCAATTACTGCTGAGTTACTATATTAGGGCTTGCTAACAAAAAAAAAGTCATTTTCAATTCAATAGTTTGTCTTTGCAAATAACTTATCCTAAAATATTATTATTATTTTTTTTTAATGAGATTTCATTTTGTTTTTAAAGAGGTTACAGAAAATACTTTGCATGCTTCTTTGGAAGAGAAACAGAAATATCCTAGCCAAAATCATAGCAATAATAACAGTGGTAAATAATCTGTGGTTCAAAAAGGATAATGAGGCATTAATACATATATTTTTTTATCTGTTAAAAAACTATCTGCTGGAGAGAGTGCTTTTCCTCAGTAGAACCACATGTACACTCCTGTAGAAGGGTCTAGGGAGACCATTGGGTGGGCGGGGAGTCAGACCTTGTCAGCAGTAGGTGGTACACCAAGGCAGGGGGTAGAAACTGAAGTCATTACATGTGAAGAAACTGATGTCTACCTAGACTCTTTCTAAAACACCATCTGTGTTTTTTAAAATGATGTAAGTATTGCAGGTATTATGTATCCCAAGTGCAGTTTCTACTGGCTTGACATATTGTAAGCTTTTAGCATTGAGAATAAAATATAGCTTATTATTATTATTGTTTTTGAAATATAGCTTTTCAAGTTACTGTTTTTTAAACTAGTGCTTTTTCCCAATAAATGTCCTAGCTTAAACGCCCTTAGGTTAAACGTCTTCTTTTTTTTTTTTTTCAATAACATTGACCTTAGAGATTAATATATATCTATTACATTAAGCCTACTAATTCAATGTGCATCCCATCTGGCTCCATATGGTAAACACTGGGCTTCAAGCCACAAGTTCCAAGGTTCAAGCTCTCCAGCCGCTCCATGGGAGAACGATAAGGCTTCCTACTCCCGCGAAGATTCAAAGCCTCGATATGAGCCAGAATCCACTCGACTCCATGGCATTAAGCAACAAGAACGACAACGCACACCTACACTTATTTTAAAAAAATCTTTGTTTCCTAGAATGAAGAGAATGTTGTGACATTAGGAGGGGTTTTATTTATGTTTATTTACTGGAGAAGACCCCTGTGAAAACGAACCTCTTAGAATTGAGGTGGTTTACGAGGTTAGGCTGGTGGCTGCCTGGCAAGAGAAGGACTGGAAGAAAAAGACATGGAATGAAGAAAATGACCACCTATGGAGCATCTGCAGGCTTCTGGGAACTGCTGAGCTCTGGGGATTCAATATTAGACTGTTGGGATTGTATTTTATTAAAAAGTTGGGGTCATCACCAGACTATTGTCCATAGCTCAGCTGATAGGGTGTATGCCCCAAGGTTTAAAAACTCCCAGAAATAGGGATAATTTATCAAATTGGTGTATGGAAAAATGATACTCTAATTAAGACCCATAACCATTAACCCATCTCATTAAAAGACACATTTCCAATAAAACTTTACTTTCTATATTCAATAATATTTATCAAGTATTTAGAAATATTTATATTGTTTTATTAGTGAACTACTAGCACTTTTAACAAAAAGAAATTATATCCCAAAGAATATTTTTTAATACACAGGGCCTTATGATTATTTTTTTTTTAAAAATCTTATGATGAGTGTGGGTGTGGTATTGTAGGTTAAACACTGGACTGCTAGCCATAAGGCTGCCAATTCAAACCCACCAGCCTCTCTTGGAGGCCCTATGCAGGGTTGCTATTAGTCGGAACAGACTTGACTGTATACAACAACAATTTGGCCATTTTTACAGGAAATTTTCTAAGTTAAAAAATTTCAATTTACATGTTCTTGAAGTGCAAAGATATATGATAATGTAATCGACAAAAGACTTTTAAGTATCAAAGTTTTTATGGGAAAAGAATTTTTGATATTTGAAAATGTCTTGTGGGAAAAGAAAACAGCATAAAATGTAACTATGCACATGGACCTCACCAGATGGAATACATAGAAATCAAATTGACTAAATTTGTGGAAAGAGACCATGGAAAAGCTCCATATCATTAGCCAGAACAAGGGCAGGGGCAGACTGTGGAACAGACCATCAGTTGCTCATATCCAAATTCAGACTAAAGCTGAAGAAAATGAAAATAATTTCGTGAAAGTCAAAATGTGACCTTGAATCTATCCCACCTGAATTAGAAATCATCTGAAAAATATATTTGATGCATTAGACACCAAAGATTGAAGACAAGAAGAGTTGAGGGATGACATCAAGAACATCATACAGGAAGAAAGCAAAAGGTCACTACGAAGACTAGAAAGAAGGAAAAGACCAAAACGAATGTCAGAAGGGACTCTGAAACTTGCTCTCCAGAATAGAGATGATAAGCAAATGGAAGAAATGAGGAGGTACAAAAGCTGAACAGAAAATTTCGAAGGTCAGCTTGAGAAAATAAAGTCAGATATTATAATGAAATGTGCAAAGACCTGGAGTTAGAAAGCCAAAAGGGAAGACCACACTCAGCATTTCTTAAGCTGAGGGAACTGTAGAAAAAATGACTTGAATTATTGAAGAATTCTCTGGGCAAAATATTAAATGATGCAGAAAGCAGCAGAAGAAGATAGAAGGAATACACAGAGTCACTATAACAAAAGGAAATGGTCAATATTCAACCATATCAAGAGGAAGTATATGATCAAAAGCCAATGATCATGAAGGAAGAAGTCCAAGGTTCATTGAAGGAACTGGTAGACAACAAGGCACCAGGAATTGTTGGAACACAAATTGAAAACTTTCAACAAAGTGAGGCAGCACTGGAGGCAAGAAATCTCTTCCCAGAAATTTGGAAGACAATTATCTGGCCAACTGATTTGAAGAGATCCCATATTTGTGCCCATTTCAAAGAGAAGTGACCCAACAGAATGCGGAAATTATTGACAATATAATTGATACCCCATTTGAGTAAAGTTTTACTAAAGGTAACACAGAAATGGCTGCAAGCGTACATTGACAGAGAACTTTCAGAGGTTCAAGTTGGATTCAGAAGAGGATGTAGAATGAGGCATATCATTGCTGATACCAAAGGGATCTTGGCTGAAAGCAGAGAATACCAGAAAGATGTTTACCTGTGCTTTATTGACTATGCAAAGGCTTTCGATTGTGTGGATCGTGACAAGCTATGGACAACATTGTGAAGTATGAATATTCTGGAACACTTAATTGTGCTCATGAAGAACCTGTCCATAGACTAAGAAACAGTTGTTCAAACAGAACATGGGAATACCGAATGGTTTAAAATTAGGAAAGGTGTGTGCCAGGGTTATATTCTTTCACCATACTTATTTAACCTGTATGCTGAGCAAATAATCTGAGAAGCTGGATTATATGAAGCAAACTGTGGCATCAGGATTGGAGGAAGACTCATTAACAGCCTGTGATATGCTTGCTGAAAGTGAAGAGGTTTAAAAATACTTACTGATGAAGATCAAAGAGCACAGCCTTCAGTATGGATTGCATCTCAATGTAAAGAAAATAAAAATCCTCACCACTGGACCAATAAACAGCATTCTTATCAATGGAGAAAAGATTGAAGTTGTCAAAGACTTCATTTTTCTGAAATCAATCAACAGTCATGGAGGCAGCAGACAAGAAATAAGTCAAACGACTTAGTGAATTAGGCAAATGTGCTGCACCAGACCTTTTTAAAGTGTTGAAGAGCAAAGATGTCAGCTTGAAGACTAAGGTGCACCTGACCCAAGTCTTTTTAATAACCTCATATGCATGTGAAAGTTGGACTGTGAATAATGAAGATAATCAAATAATTGATGTTTCTGAGTTATGGTGTTGGAGAAGAATATTGAAAAGACTATGGGTTGCCAAAAGAACCAACAGATCTGTTTTGGAAGCAGTGCAGACAGAGTGTTCATTGGAGGCCAACGTGGCCAGACTTTGTCTCTTCATACTCCATACATACTGTCAGGAGGAATGAGTCACTGGAGAAGGATATCATGTTTGGTAAGGTGGAGGGTCAGAGAAAAAGAGGAAGACCCCCAGCGAGATGGGTTGGCAAAGTGGCAGCATCAATGGGCTCAAGTGTGACAACAATTGTGAGTTTGACCAGGATTGGGCAGTGTTTCATTCTGTTGTGCATAGGGTCATTATGAGTGGGTACCGACTTGATGGCACCGAACAACAACAATGGGAAAAAGGGTATGAAAAATCCATTTGAAAGGAAAAAAAATATGATCATGTAAAATTTGTGAGTGTTTTAGAAGAATTGCCTGAAAGTATTGTTTTAATGAATGATGATAGGTATGGAATTGCTATAGCATTTATGCCCCATTAAATTCATTTAAAAGAATGATGTCCAATTGTCTTTTAAACTGCCTGTGTTGTATCCTTTACAACTATTTTCATCTATAATTAACTTAAGATGTCACCTTAAAATGTGTGAGAGGGTATGTAGTTTTTCAAATTTATGGACATTTCTTCCTGCCTCCTTTTGTGTGGCCTCAAAAAGGATGTTTTGAAGGCTAAGACTTCAAAAGAAGTTTAGACTTCACTTTATCTTATTTTGACTATTAAAAAACAAATACTTTCATTTTATATATATTTTAAGGTAGAATAAAGTTGTCCATGATTTGTTCACTCATTGCCACCAACAATCCATACTCTTATTCTGCTTTTTTAGATTTATTTTTTTGAGTCTCCATAAGCACCTGAAGCAAAGATAGACACGATAAAGATACTTTTTTGAATGTGCAATATCTCTTTTTTTGAAAAAAAACATGAATCAGACATTCATCTCTTCCTGGCCTATAAAAGCTTTTCTTTTTCTATAGCTTACCTGCTTGAAAGCTCAATTCATGTAATTAAGTCTCTATTTTAGATGTTTATGATTGATAGTCCCATCTTGTGTGTCAGGAAACGAAGTACATCATGTCCTTTTGCCACTATGTGTCCTGGCTTGACTTAGAGTCATCTACTCTTTATTAGCATAGTGGTTACAAGTTGGGCTGTGAACCTCAAGGTCAGCAGATTGAAACTATCAGCCGTTCTGTGGGAGAAAGACGAGGCTTTCTGCTCCTGTAAAGATTTATAGCCTCAGAAACACAGGGTTGCTATGAGTTGGAATCGTCGCCACAGCACATAACCACCACCACCACCACCATTACCATTCTGTTTTAGGCTGGGTGTTTTCTCTATTATCACCTGAGGAAAAAAAGAGAGAGGGAAAAAAAAAAAAAAAAAAGAGAAGGCACTGGTTTTGTTACAATTTCTTTATCTTTTCCTCAGATAAAGTGCCCCTTAGGAACTTAGTTACTGTTGGTTGAATGATCTTTGCTCAATAGTGTGATATAACCACCACTATGTTTTGTGCCCCTTTGAAGTTTTGGTACTTCCAAATCTTCCTTCTGTGTCATATTTGCCAGTGCTTCTCATTTTGTCCCTGAAAATAACTGTAATTATAAAACTGATTAAAATTATATAAGGATGTAAACTGTAGAATCCATAAATGTTGCTGCTAGGCTTTCTCTGATCTAGAACTGCAATTCTGCATAATGCCAAGGGAAGTCCAAGATGGCATCATAAAAATGTTTTTGTTGAGTTCCTTGAATCATCAGATAATCTAGCTTTAGAGTGTTAAACTGTGAAATCAACTTCATCAATTACTTTAGTGTGTTTAGCACATCTCAGTGCTTGTGGCTATTGCCTTTTTTAGAAACTCCTTGTTTATGAATCTGACATAATGCCCAAGGGCATGAAATAAGGAAAGGCAAACAGATATCAGAGACACATGTTCAATTAACCCTGCTAACAAACTATTCTTCCCTTACATCACAAATGTTGCACTTATAGACAGGTTGGTAGATTGAACAAGCATTGTGAGTTAACATTAATGTTAATATTCAATTGGATGTACTCACAGCCTCTACAAGATGTTAAAATATTGAAATAACTCTGCACTAGTTGGTAAATAACCACTGGTGAAGGCTTGAGTGTTTCCATCATTCACCTTTTTGCCTGAGCTTGGACCTACTCAGTATCTGGGAATTAAGAAAGTGACCCCTGGCAGGACAGCAAGTCCTATGAATCCTGCTCCATCACTATTCTGATTGGTTGGTATCTAGCCCACTTTGTTGTTGTTGTTGTTATTTGCCGTGCATTCGGTTGTGACTCATAGTGACCCTGCACAGGGTTTCTGAGGCTTTTAATCTTTACGGGAGCAGAACGACTCATCTTTCTCCCACGGAGCAGCTGGTAGTTTCGAACTGCTGACCTTGTGGTTCGCAGTCCAATTTGTAACCACTATGCTACCAGAGCTCCTTATCTAGCCCACCTAGTTGTTAAATATTCCAAATATGCCTCTGGTTAAGAGGATCCTTCTAGACTCTTAAATTTCATCTTTGGCCCTTTGCCTTTTCTTATCTTGCAGAACCTTCGGGCCCAATGTTTCATAGTTGGAAAATAGGACTAAAATCAGGGTGGATAGCATATATTTGGTTTATGCACATTTTAGTGCTTTGTGGCCTGTTCCTTGGTTCTGTGTTTTATGATGGTGGTGTCACTACTTTCCTACACCATAATTTCCTGGTGCACTTCACTGCTCCTTTATCGCACAAGAAACTGTAAGGGTCAGTGATCTTCGGCACCACCACTTCCATTTCCTCATTACAAAAATTGACCTTCTTTCTGTTGTTTGAAAGGGCTCAGGCCACTGTCATTCAGATTTCAGGACTGTTGAACATTAATAACAGTATAGGAGGAACAAGCAGCTACTGCAGCCGCTGGGCATTGTGCTGGCTTCCTGGAATCCATTTTGGATTTCTTAGTGGAGCCAGGGACTGTGCTTGCTGCCCTTCACCAGAATTATATTTTACAGTAATTCCCTCCTTGTCATTAAATCATTTAGCTGTGTTAAAGCATTGTACTCTACTCTGAAAATACTTGCCAAGGCTCTGGCGTTTTCTAGGCAATTTCTTATGTATAACTCAGCTCCATATGCACAGCTAGCATCACAGAAAAACAAACTAGTTAATAATTCTTGTTAAACTATCAACTGCCTTCTCATCGTCTATGAATCCGGGGTGTGTGTGTTTGCAGCAGGGGGACTAACATGAAACTAGTTCAGACATGAAACAAATAAAAGCGCTGTTAAAAATAAAACCTAGATCTCTTGTCTTTCCCTATAGGGTGCTTCCTTTGTTTATTCTTTCATCTCACATCTAAGGCCGCCTCACGGATAACCATTTACTGTACACCCACCTAGTTGTTCACTGAAGAAGAATTTTATAAATTGAAAGTAAGGTATCAGAATACAAAATTATCCTTATTAACATAAAAATAATATCTAAAATGTAAGGTAAACCCTTCTTGCTTAACAGCTCAAATTATTGTTAGCATAGTATACACAGTTGTAAGTTAGATATATCTATTCCATTTACTCAAGTTTTGTGATTCAAACCCACCAGCTGTTCTTCAGAAACCGTATATACAAGGTCACTTTGAGTAGGAAGCCACGCAGCACTTAACCACAACAATTCCATTTAGTAAGATGGTGTATTTTCAAAGGAAGTCATAGTTCTTTCATTTGGATTAATGAAAAGTCATAAGCACAGATTTTAATGCTGCTCTTATTAAAATATGAAGTGATTAGTTTGTGGAATCATGGAAACAGAAACTATTATCTTCTGAGTTTTCACCCTTCAAGAAACATTGTCTGCTCTTTACCACAGATTGTACAGAAGGTTAACACGTTGAAAACAAACTTACTGCCCTTGAAAGATTTTTTTAAAAAATATTTATGTTTGGCCAATCAACTTTTCTTAAATACAAGACTTTGTTAACTTTAGAATTTGTTTTGAATGAAACAAAAATAGCTTTGGGATTTAATTAAAGGATCAATATTTAAGTATTCATCTGGAAATGTTGTGTATTCAAATGTCAGCGGATGACTTTCCTTAGCTAAATAGCAAGACTCTGTTACTTTGTGAAATATAATTCAACTAAAATCAGTTTAGAAAGAATTCTAACTTTTTATAACTTTCTGAGTTTTTAATTACAGGCTTAGGAAAATTATTTTCTGATTCAGTTGCCACCTGTATTTATGGGTAACTAATTTCATTTCAGTTCTCTTTATAAAAATCTTATAGTGATGGTGACATAAGATTGAAACTTGATCCATGATGTCGTAAAAATATTCAAGATTTTAAAACATAATCATTAAGTTTCTAAACATAGTATATTAATGTATTATTCCCCTTCTTTATTTAAAAATATTTAATAATTGTTAATGCAGTTTACTTTAGTAGCACACAGAATAACTATTTGGCAATAATTATGCAAATATTACCTCTAGCCAAGTAGGCCCTTTTAATATGTACATTTTTTAAACTGCTTGTGTTAAATAAAGTGCATGAGCTCAGTTTAAGCAATTCTGAGTACCATTAACATCTCTTATTTGAAATAGGCCTTTAGAATAAAAAAATATAATAATTTCCCTGAATAAAAAAAAGAATTAATTATGCAACCTAAGGAGTGAGCAGGTGGAACACTAGCGCAGGCGGAAACAGGCACGCGTGCAAATGTAACTCAAGCCTCTTTGTGATTAAGGAAGAAAAAAGAAGTAACACATTTCATGTTTGTAGGAGAACAATTCCTTTCATTACGAAAGAGAAACTCAGTACATCTCAACTTCTAGATTTTGTGCTTGGTCTTATCCTCATCAAGGATTTGGAAATAGCTTATTTTGTGGTCAGAATCATGTAATTGTCACCATCTGATGTGTGCAGTTGGTAGACTTTTCTGACCAAGACTTTTAATGGGAACCAGGGGATTTCACAGCTGAAGGAAAATGAGGCAGTTAAGCCTATGCATTTTAGTCACAGATTTTCACATAATTACCGTTGGCAGCGAGTAGCGCTGGTAGCGCAGTGATTAAGTGCTTAGCTGCAAACAAAACGTTCAGAGGTTCGAACCCATCAAGCTCCATGGGAGAAAATGTGGCAATCTGTTTTCATAAAGATTTACAGCCTTAGAAATACTTTAGTGAGGTTCTACTCAGTCCTATAAGAAGCAAGGTTTTATTGTTGTTAAGTGCTGTTGGGTCAATTCCAACTCATAGAGACCCTGTATAGGGTTTCCAAGGAGCAACTGGTAAGTTTGAACCATTGATCTTGAGGTTCAAATTGACCCTGCGGTCAAGTGCTTATCCTGCAGCACCATATGAGTTTTCATTAGACTCCAGTAGTTTAAATCAAAAGCCACGCCCCTTTGGGTTAATAAAAGCAGGAAAAGGGATTCCTTTTAAAATCTGCTCCTTTAGTGCCAAATCTTATAAAAAGAGAAGGGACTCCTCAGGAGGAATAGGTTCTCATTGATTTTCTTAGTCAATGGTGGTGGTTCCATCTTGTTACGGATTTAATTGTGTTTCCACAAACATGTTTTGAAATCCTAACCTCTGACTCTGTCTCCCATCCTTTGGACATGTTTGTTATCAGGTGGGTCCCATCTCTGGAAAAGGACTTCATGCTTGGTAAAGTAGACAGAGAAAAACAGGAAGACCCTTAATGAGATGAATTGACACAGTGGCTACAATGCACTGAGACAATTGTGAGTGTTATACATAGGGTGTCTCTGAGTCAGAACAGACTCCAGGGCACCTAACCACAACACATGAAGATACATGGAAGAGACCACGTGAGAAACAAGACAAGGAATGCCAAGTGTCTTCTTTCTCTAGTGCTGCCATAACAGAAATATTGCAAGTGGATGACAGCAACAAATAGAAATGTTTTCTCTTACAGTGTAGGAGGCTAGAAGTCTGAAATCAGAGCACTGGCCCTGGAGAAAAGTCCTTGTCTCCTTTCAGCACCCATAGGCCCACCATTCCTTGGAGTGTTCCATGTATTTTGACGTCATTCTTTCTCTGGATCTAGGAGTTTCATAGTGCAGGAACTCCAGATCCAAAGGGCACACTGCACTCCTGGTTTTTCTTTCTTGGTGGCAGGGGATCCTTCCTTCTCTGCTCATTTTTCTCTCTTTTTGTATCTCAAAAGGTATTGATTCAAGATACAACTTAATCCTTAAATAGGCTTCATTAACTTTTTCAGCCCATTCAGAGAGATCTATCTACATACCTCTTCCAGGTCCAAAGAGAAGATTAATAATGCATAGGATAATTATAGCAGATCAGAGCTGATCACATCAGATCTTATGATGTATGAGTTCATTACAGTATATTAGATCTCATCATGGGGAATTATTGCATGTTAATTTCTGAGCCACTGATAATCCAGGTCCAGTCAGGATGACACAGAGCCTTAGCTATCACACCAAGGAAAACCCAGGGCACCAACAAGAAGAGTTCTTCCCCTACAGCCAATGCCCTGATTTGAACTTCTAGCTTTCAGAGCTGTGAGGCTTCATTATTTTCTTTTAAGAATCTCATTTGTGATATTTTTGTTATAGAAGTACTAGGGAAGACACACACCCAATCTGAATATTTCTAAATTGTTGGTCTTTGGGAGTCTAGAGGAGTCCACCACCATCTATTTATGATCAAAAATGTTAAATTAGTTTGATTTGTGTGCACTATAGTATAAGCAATAGACTGTTAATCACAAGATTAGTAGTTCAAACCCACCAGTGGCTCCTTGGAAACCCTATACAGAGTCACTATGAGTCAGAACCAACTCTACGGCACTTAACAACAACAACAAATTTAACATTCTCTGCCTTGATTTTGTCTGTAAAACCAGTTACTAGTAGTGAATAAACAAACACAATATTCAGAAAAAAATTCTCAAAACCAAGGTTGCTGAAAATTTATTATAAATTTGTAAACTATGTCCCAAATAACTTTTAAGAGGGGAGATGGGATTGCTTGAACAATAATGGGAGATTCTGTTCCAAAAATGGTGAAAATAACTTCATTTAACTAAAGGCACTTTAAAAGTGAAAACGCAGGTTGGTCATTTATTTTATGAGCGATATATCCAGAAATTTGAAGAAGAAATATTTTGGGTTATGTTATCAATTATCTTGATATAGCAGCTTTCACCTAGGGCTGAAAATATGTACACAATATACTTCTAGTTTCACTTCTACTGAATGGATATAGTAAAGCTTCAAAACTGCAGAGGAGAGAAAGTTACCTTTTCTCCTACATCCTACTCTTAAAAAAGATTTCCCCATTTGTTTGTGGCCTATTAGCACCTTCCTGGAGTTCTTGGGTGACACAAATGATTAGTCAAAAGAATGGTGGTTTGAACCCACCCAGAAGTGCCTTAGAAGACAGACCTAGCATTCTGCTTTCAAAAGGTCACAGTCTTGAAAACACTAGAACGCAGCAATTTTACTCCACACCATGAGCTGAAATCAACATGACAGCAGCTAACAAGAACAACATCTTCCTATAAAACAAGAACATCTTCCAGAAGAGAATGTCAATTAATCAGACAAACTCCAATGCTGGGCTTTTATTTTTTGCTAGCTCTGAGCAAAAGTGTGCATATATGGTTGTAAAACAACGATTCTCAAGTACTGTTGTTAATTAATAAATTAATTCAACACGACAAAAGGCCATATGCCACCCTATCTTTATTTGTTGTTGTAAGGTGCCCTCAAGTTGGCCCCCATTCACAATGACCCTATGTGCAACAGAACAAAACCCTGCCCGGTCCTGTGCTTTCCTCACAATCATTGCTGTGTTTGAGCCCATTGTTGTAGACACTGTCAATTCATCTTGTGGAGGGTCTTCTCTATTTCTCTTACTCTTTGCTTTTCTTTGATGGTCCTCAGTTACCACCATTAAATTGTTTCTCTAAGAGGAAAGGATAATACTGCCTCTGATGGATTATACTCATAAAGAAAATTTCTAATTTTTTATTGCTATAGTGCAATGATTGTTATAACAAAAGTGCCTAGAATCATATTTGAAGCACCGCTATTCTAAAATTTAAAATCTCCCATATATAGATACAAGTCCCATGTCACAGGCATGCTGCATTTTGTAGAAAAGCAATGCCACTTTAGGTAAATAAAAACTCCCCTTCTGCTACTGCCAAAATAACCCCGCATAAACAGAAATGATACCTTCAGATAGATTCATCCAAGCATAAATAGAAATACAGAATCTTGGAGAAAAGCTGGTATTGGAATAGGGAAGGGAAATAAACAGATGAAGGGAACAATTATAAGTGTTTTGTTTGTTTTTTTGGGTTTTTTTCTTGCACCGTATCATCTTTTTAAGTCACCAAAATAAGCTTAAGTAGCTGTAGTTGAAGACACCAACAGTCTGAGCTATCAAAATGTTGCCCGGTGAAGTCCTATTGAGCCCAGTTTGATCAAAATAAAAATACCATCTTCTTTTCTCCCTTAGTATGTCTGGGGTTTAGAGGCTGAAGATAAGGAGAAGACAAGATGGTAACAAGAAAGACATTTAGCAAATGGCAATTAGACATAAGAAAAAAATCTTCCTGTGCTATGATTTTGGGGGGAAAAAAATTGACAAGAATCCTAAAAATGTATTCCTCTAGATAATGACAAATAATCTATCCAACAATTTGCCCATTTGTACAGTTTGCTTTCTTCATCATACAAAAAGATACAAGTACAAACATGTCTAGTCTATATAATAATGTGATGGGAGAAAAATAAAGTAATATAGATTCCTGGCTTTTAAGTGTTTATTGTTAGTCTAATGGGGACAACAGGCATGAAGAGTCCCATGATATGACAGACTGAGGGATACTGAAGTCAGAAACACATGCAGAAAGTCTCAACAACAGGCAAGACCAGATTGGATTGCCCAGTGATCTGGACACACTTCTACCTTGGCATCACTTCGTTGAGTGAATTGGGGCATGCTGTCTCTGCATCTCAAGTTTTCAGCTTTATTCTTCTTTCGTTTTTGTTGTTAAGTCAGTTCCAGCTCATAGTAACCCTGTGTAGGGTTTCCAAGATATGGCTGGTGAGTTTGAACCACAAACCTTGCGGTTCAAACTGACCTTGTGGTCCAGTGTTCATCTTACAGCGCTACACCAGGACTCCTTCATTACTCACGGAAATATTGCATGGGCTGATTCGATACCTGTAAGCACTTTGAGAGTCTTCTTCTTGATGGCTACCATTGAATCAACTCTGATTCTTGGTGGCATCATGTTCAACAGAAAGAAATGTTATCTGGTGCTGTGCTCTCTTTACCATCTTTGGTAAGTTCAAGTGCATTGTTGAGTGTCTTCCAACCTACGGAGATCATTTTCCAGAACTATATCAGACACTATTCTGTTGTGGTTTCTATAAGGTTTTCATTGGCTAATTTTCAGAAGGGAGCTCTAGTAGTGTAGCGAGTTATAAGTTGGATTGCTAACATCCAGGTCAGTAGTTTGAATCTATCAGCCGCTCCATGGGAGAAAGATGAGGCTTTCTACTTCTGCCAAGACTTATATTATAGCCTTGAAGCCCTTATACAGGTTTGCTATGAGTCTGGCCACCACCAACCAGTCCTAAAGCTTTCAATCTTGAGCCAAGCATTGAGTAAGTCAATGGCCTGTTTAATGCCACACTGTATATGGACTCCTGGTGTGGCACTGTAGACTCAGTATTGGACTATGAACCATAAGGTCGGCAGTTCAAACCCACCAGCTGTTCCTTGGAAACCCTATACAGGGTTACTATGTGTCAGAACCGACTTGATGGCACTTAACAACAACAACAATTTTCAGAAGTAGATTTCCAGGCTGTTCCTCCTAGTCTGTCATAGTCTAGAAGCTCCACTGGAATATGTCAACCATGAGTTATCCTGTTGGTATTCAAAATACTAGTGGTATACCTTTCAGCATCATAACAACACACTAGTCACAACTGTATGACAAACTGACAGATGATTGCTGTTTTTATGTGTCATTAAGTCAGTTCCAACTTATAGCGACCCTGTGTAGGGTTTCCAAGGAGTGGCTGGTGAGTTTGAACCGCCAGTCTTGTGGGTTCAAACTGACCTTGCAGTCCAGCACGTTAACCTGCAGTCCCTTAGCAGGACTCCAGACAGATAACAAGAGAGATAAACATCTAAAGTGGCATCTTATGAGAGTATCCTACTTTGGAGAAGGTGTGAGAGAGAAGGAGGGATATTATAGTGTTATAACTTTGCGATCCTAGGAAGTCCATGTTGATGTTGTTAGGTACCATAGAGTCAGTTCCGATTCATAGTAACCATGTGTATAACCCTCACAATTGTCCTGTTTGATTCTGAATGCCTTTCAACTTGAGAGGCTCATCTTCTGCCATAGTATCAGACAATATTTCACTGCTACTCAGAAGGCGTTCAGGTCCACTCAAACGTGAATCTCCTAGTCGTTCTACCTAGTCTGTCTTTGTCTGGAAGCTTTGTTGAAACCTGTCCACCCTGCTGATATTTGAAACACCAGTGGCCTAGCTTCTAACATGACAGTAACACACAAACCACCCGACAGATGTGTGGGGAGGAAGCCCAGAGTTTCCTTTTAAATCGGAATAATACTTAAAACAATCCCATTAGGCAAGAGAATACGGGAAAGCATATTTGTGGTTTGGATTCAGATTTTCATGATAAAATGCAAATGAGAAATCTGTTCTAAAAACAAGCAGTATTTAGAATACTTGTGGTTGGTTTAGTTACTATTGAATTGTTTTGTTTTTTAGGACTTCGTTTTTTGAGACAAACTGCAAGTTTCAAAAATTGGAAAAGATCTAAGAATTTCTTCTTTTAGTGGGAAATGAGTTCATGGTTCGATGGCCTTTCACAATGTTGGTGTTGTTGTGAAGTACCATCAAGTTGGTTCCAATTCATAGCCGATGCTTATCCTGCAACATCACACCATAACTCAACACTAGAAGTTAGGTACGGCTATTATGTTCATATTGGAATTGAGGATTAGATAGTTCAATAACTTGTCCAGGTTGCATAAGTAATAAAGGCAGGGGTAGTGTTTAATCCCAGTCTGCCCAACTTTAAGACCCCAGCTCTTCATTGCTACTCTAGACTTTTCATTCTCCAGGTAACTTACTAGTAACTGGGGAAAACTGGCCTTTGAATATCCTTTGTTTCACCTGTCTGCCTTTCTTCTGTCATTGTCCAGAAATTTCTAGGCCAAAGAAAAATAATAGTACTGCCTCTGATGGGTCATACTCACCGGAGTACAACTTTCTATTATTTTGTCACTTGTTATGATAAAATTAATAGTGCAGTGATTGTTACCAAAAACTGCTTAGAGACAAACCTTAGTTGAAGGGCCACTGTTGCAAAAGGAAAAAAAAATGACTATTTATAGCTTCAACCCCACTCTATAGACTGACTTTCGTAGGTCATTGAGGAAATGTGGATAACTAGAGAAGTCTAGGCTACTGGGCAAATTAAATACATTCCAGTTTTCTCTGAGGTTTGAGAGCAGAGATTTGACCATCAGGTAGGACTGTAAGTATCAGTTTTACTGTTGATAATTCTCGACTGGAAAATGTGGCTTGGGCTCAAGGTCAAACAGGTCTCCTGATACTCTTATCACCAACCAAACAAACCAACCAGTCAGCAAAAATACTGACTTTGGTCTACAAGATGCAAATGCCCATCCTTTAAAAATGTATTGGTACTAATTGCCCTCTCTTTATATCCATCTGTCTCTAAATGAAGGGCCACTTATTTGTTGAATCCACCCCAAACCAAATGCACTGCTATTGAGTCGATGCTGACTCATTGCAAACTTGTATAAGGTACCCAAGACGGTAAATCTCACCTTTCTCCTGCAGAGTTTGGTGGTTTTGAAGCTAGTGGGTTTGAACCACCAACCTGGAGGTTGGTAGCCCAATGCCTAACTCATAGCATACATAAGTACCTGCATCCTCTTAGGTACCTTCTCTCACAACTTGCTGCATGCTGGCTGTGCCCATCTTGCTCTCCTTTGCTGGGTAAGTCTACTGTGGCAGGTGGGTCCAAATCATGTTCCCCAGTCTCACTTTACTGGTTATAAGGTTGCTATTCATCCCTGCCTGCTTAGTCTATCTTTCAAACAGTTCACAGTTGAAGAAATAACAAAGTGAGCAATTCTCATTTCCTTTAAAACTCCAACAATGTCCAGGATACACAAATTGTTCTAGAAGTGTTGTAAGTGATTCAGTAGTGAGGACATTTCAGAGTTAGCCTCACTTCAGTTCTTAAAACCCATTGCTGTGGACTTAATTTCGACTCACAGCCAACCCACATGTGTCATAGTACAACTAGGTTTCCTAAGACTTTCAATGGCTGGTTTTTCAGTAGATTGCCAGACCTTTCTACCAAGGTGGCTCTGGGTACACTCAAACCTCCAGCCTTCTGATTAGCAGCCAAACATGAGATTCACCCAGACATCCTGAGACCAGTCAAAACTCATATTTGCTCTACTTGTTTCCCTCTTGAAAATCTGTCTACTGATACCACAGAAGACTTATAGATAAGGTCCAATACTTCAGTCCATTGGCTTTTAGTCCCCAAAGGAAAATACATCTATTATTTTAAAGGCCAAGTTCCAAGTGCCTCACAACATCGATGTCACTGCATCTGTCACGTTCCTAACCAATACAATTATTTGCATGTGTATTTTGAGCATAGTAACCAGATACCTTTAGAAAAAGTAAAAAGAAAACAAAAAAACCTTGTCCTGGAAGCTGTGATTGGGACACACTGTAAGTACAGTTGGCAGTGCCGTGTTCCCAATTCACCACAAAGAACATATGAACTCTTTGTACCTGACACTTTACACAATATGTTCCCTGGCTTTAAGAAAACATTATTTCATGTTCTTACTCTAATCAGTCTTGCCTGCCAGCCTCAAGAACTGTGAGGTTCATTGTTATATGCAGTTGTCATTTCTTCCATCTCTTGGTGCTCTCTGCCTTCAATATCTTTGTGGTATTTAGTGAAAGTAATTTTCAGTTGGAAATCTTCTGCCCTTTCAGTAAGTGCAAGTATAGCACTTCATCAATGGCCAAAGAATTCCAAGCTATCTGGGATGTATCAGGACAGTTGATAAAACCTCACAGAGCAACCTATGATAGTACATCCCATCATAAATTAAAAAAAAAAAAAAAAAAGAGCGAGAGAGGCAGAAAGGGCCTTTGTCAGTGTTTATCTGAAGCACTTTTATTCTTTGCCCTTGATTTCCTCTTCAGAAAATTGATGCGCCCTTAAATTGAAGCAAGAGGCTTGACAGGTGATGGTTAGTGTGATAACTGCTCAGATTTCATCAGCCAGTGTTTTTCTGGTGGTGCAATTGTCGGAACTTTCAGCTAGATTACCTGTCATCCACTACATCAGATAAAAGAGGCACAGTTGAAAGATGCAGTTTTGCCACCGTACCTTAGAGGGAATGAAAAATGCAGGTGTGGCGACAGTCACAAGGAAGAAGTACAATGATTTTCTAATCAGGCTATTTCTTCCAGAAAGTTGGTGCCTAAATTGGCAACTATTGGGCCAAATCTATTACTAAATTTGCATTGTTAATTTTACAGGGAGAAAACTGAAAGGAACAGTCACTCACACGGTAGGTAGTGCTACAGGCTTTGCCTTCACAATCCATTTTATTTGTTCCACATATTGAAATAGTCACAGATTATTTTTAGATACAAGGAAAATGTTCCTATTTTGGGTACATCTCAATATGCTGATGTTGAGTCTGTATTTTGATCTGCTGTTAAACTGTTTGAAACTATGAAGAGAGGCATTATTCTACATAGATTTTTTTCAGAAATTTTTTTTTCAAAAATGAGTTTTTAAAATTTCAAGAAAAAAAAAGAAGAAGGTTGGAAGTAACATATTTTGGAGGAATTGCTCAAGCAGAAGAATTGCCTTCATTTTCTTAGTGCTGTTGTAAGAGCAATGTCACAAATAGATGGCTTTAACAAACAGAATTTTATTCTATCGGAGTTTTGGAGGCTAGAAGGCTGAATTCCAGGTGAAGACTTTTCTTTTCTGTTGGCTCTGTTGGATTTTGCCTCCTTTTAATATCTTTGGGCCTGGTGTTCCTTGAAGATCTTCATATGTCTTGGTATCAATCTTACCCTGAGACTGGGAGGTGTTCACGACAGGGAGCACGGGTTCAAAGGATGCATTGTACCAACAGGCTCTTTTTGCTTGCTGGTAGTAAGATCTCTCCTCTCTATTCTCTTCTCTCTCCTTTTATCTCTTATAAAGATAAAAAGTGTAACTCAAGCAAGACTATGACTGAGCAATGATGAGACTTGAGAAATGGTGGGAATTGAGTAATGGTGGGACTTGAGTCATACCTTCTTGTAAGGCTATGACTAAAGAAACAACCCACCATCATCACATAAACACATAAAAGTCAAAATTTACAACATGTATTGCAAAATGAAAGGAGCTCTGGTAGCATAGTGGTTATGAGTTTCAAGGTCAGCAGTTCAAAACTACCAGTGGTTCTGCAGGAGAAAGATGAGGCTTTCTGCTTCCATAAAGGTTAACAGCCTCGGAAACTGTATACAGGGTTGCTATGAGTCCTAACTGACTCCATGGCTCAAAACCACCACCATTGCCAAATAAAGAATTTTATTTCCATTCGATCACAAAATGGAGGACAACCACACAGTAACTGGGTATCATGGCCTACCCACTGTAACATACATTTTGGGAAGACAGAATTCAATCCATGGCATTTCACAATTGTTGTTGTTGTTAAGTGTCGTGGAGTCAGTTTCAACTCATAGTGACCCTGTACAGGGTTTCCGAGGCTGTACATCTTTACGGGCGCAAACAGACTTATCTTTCTCCAGCAGAACAGCTGGTAGTTTCAAACTGCTGACCTTGCAGTTCACAGCCTGATTTACAACCACTACACTACCATTGCACCTTTGGCCCCCCCATATTTATGTCCTTGCCACATATAAAGCTCATTAACTCCATCACAACATTCCAAATGTTTGACATCAACGTTAAATACAAAATTTCATTTCTGAATGATTTAAGTTAAAAATACTGGTGAGACTTCTAGTATATCCTATCCTCAGGCAAAATTCCTCTTCATCTGAGAACCTGTAAAATGCAGATTACAGTTTATCTGTTTCCAAAGTGTAATGGTGGAACTAGTACAAGTTATATATCTCCATTACAAATGAGAAAACTGGAAAGAAAGAAGGGATAACAGGCACCAAATGGAACAAAAAAAATCCTCTGTTTTCTGAGACTCTGGACAATGGTCTCATCCTCCACACCTTTATTCATCAAATGGACTCAAGTAGTCACCCCAAGCTAGCATACAGCCTGTTTACTCACTGGATACTTTTAACTTCTAGTCTTGGAATGGAGTTCTTCTAATAGGCACTGACTTTTCCAGCTTCAATGACTCAACATTGGTCATACATCTGGATTCTGGGTGGAGGTCACTAGGCTTCAGCTCTGTCTTCCCAGCCCACTGGGATGCCAACTCTGCTCCTTGGTTGTGATCAGTCACATTCTTCAAGTCTATCTGAGTGGCAAAACAACCCACCTGGAAGGTCCTTTCCTTCTGCCCTTGGGCATAGCAGCCCCACCTCCTCATATTTGAATGGTAGGGCTATCCCCTGGCATACCTTAACAACAACCCATACTCCAGAACCAAGCTGCTTCTGAAACCTAGGAAGCTCTGGTTCCACTCTGAGATCCAGTAGATCGTAACCCCACATTTTGAAACCCCAGAGGCCATGGTTCCACCTTTTGAGAGCAAGGCAGCTCTGTTTCCTGTGCTCCTTTCAACATTTT
Source organism: Chrysochloris asiatica (assembly GCF_000296735.1). Lineage (NCBI taxonomy): Eukaryota > Metazoa > Chordata > Mammalia > Afrosoricida > Chrysochloridae > Chrysochloris > Chrysochloris asiatica. The sequence continues at coordinate 32,767,841 of NW_006408524.1, read as the reverse complement.
ACTGATTTCCAAATGACCTCTGGAATGGTTCGTTTCTTTTTGTGGAAGACAACAGATGTAGCTCATTTGACCTGTTTCCTGCAGGTAGAATTCTATGAGGCAGACAGAGTTGTCTGATTTCATTCGCTTTCCTCTTCCATCTAAAATGATAGGTGGTCTACTGCAGTAGTTGGTTAGATCCATCAGTGACAGCCTTAATCTCTTTAATAAAAGGTTGAGTAGTCAGGTCCTTGATGAAAAGTCTAGGACATGTGTCTTTAGATTGTATAACATAAGTTTCCAAATCTTTAAGTTTTATTCCATCTCTTTCCTCTCACATTGTATTATGGGAGACAAGGAGAAACCATGCAACCCTTTTTTCAGATCTTGCTTACAAATCTTAGCCAGATATTTTATTTGATCACTTATAAATTCTACCTCCCATCAAAATTCTAACATAATTCAGACAACTTCTTTGTCACTGCATAAAAAGCATCACCCTTGTGTCATTGTCCAATCACATAATCATTATTTTCTTTTAAAGCAGAAGCATATTTAATGTTTATATTTCTAGCAATATTCTTTTCCTGGCACCACACACGTTCTCAAAGTTCTCTATAGCCCTTCTCATTCCATTGTGAGTCTACATCAGAAACGCCTTTGACAACTACAGTCTACCAGCAGTCCCTTCAAAGCAATGTAGATTTTTTTGTTTTTGTTTCTAAGCTTTTATTGTGAATTGAATGACAGTTTACATGGGAGAATATCAGTTTTGCACTCAACCAATTGTATTTCATTTCATTGCAATGATTATAATCCCATCCATGCACCATTGGTTAACAGTAGTGGTGGTGGTTATGTGCCGTGGAGTGGAGTCGGTTCCAACTCATAGCAACTTTGTACAGGGTTTCCGAGGTTGTAAATCTTTATGGGAGCAGAAAGCCCCATCTTGCTCCCGTGGAACAGCTGGTAGTTTTGAACTGCTGACCTTAAGGTTCACAGCCAGATCTGTAACCACTATGCTCCCAGAGCTCCTTTGGTTAACAGTATTGACCTCTAACCCCTCTTTTTTTTTTTTGGATGTATATCAGAACACACAGGAACATATAATTGTTTAAGCAACCAAAGAGCACATTTTGCAATACAGCCTCCTGCCCTCCATCACACAATCTTTCTCTTTCTATGAGTCTGGAGTCTTCAACTGTTCTATCTCTCCATGCCATCACCTCTGCCTCCATTTCTGGTGTCATTGCATCTCTGGTTAGGATCCCATGTTTCACTCATGCTCATCTCTCTCGATAGTCCTAGGGTCCTCTGTTCCTGGAATGTAAGATTAACTACTTCCCCCTTTTTGTTACACTACTTTTACCTTTACAGTTGTAACAATCATAATTAGACTTAATAACAATTACTCACTATTGAATCAAAATAGTCCTATCCCTAACTCCCTTCACCAGACCCACCTGACAAGATGAAACTATTCAGTGGGGATTCTGTCTTCTCCTGCTTGCTCTGAAACTAAACTTCCTCTTGAAACCTGTAAGCCAGCCATTCTGTGCCTTTATAGCACCCCCTCCCCTGTTTTAGATAGCGAATGTCTAAGTTGCCCATCCCTATCAATCCTGTATACTGAGGGGATAGATCCTTGATGTGAAGACTCCTTCCCGCTCAAATGGTATTTTGAGCTACTACACCCATAAGTAAAGTTCAAGTTCATCAAGTTGTAGCAATTTATACTTACTTCCTGTATCAAACTGCTTTATCTTCCTCTAGTCGAGTTCTGATCATCAAGCCATCCCAACTAGGTCAAATGGGTATTATCTGCAAGTTTGGTTGTTTTTGCATGCCTCTTCCTACTTCGTATCAGCTGGAAGCTTCACTCTCAGTTCTAGCTAACCATGGCTATGTTAGTGTCCACGGGTTCAGGAGTTCCCAAGTCTCCCCAAACTTTGGACCAACCAGTCCTTCCTCTTCTCTCTCTCATTTCAAGGTTGATAGGAGTTTATGGAACATGGTCAAACTCAGTCCATGTCTTCATTACTGCCTTTCTCTCACTTCCAACTCACAAGTAGACCAACACTGTCGCCAGCAAACTTGTAAGATTGCGTTTCAATCTTGGAAGGGGATTTATCCTGAAGGGACTTGATTGCTTGCCTTAATGGTTCCCAGGCAAACAGCTTGTTTGTTCTTGTAATAGCCAAACAGTCTGCAATTTTTATTTATTTATTTTCCTGCTGGTCTTTCTTTCAAGAATTATCTTTTGTTCCTCTAGCTGCTTTGGGTTTGTCTGCATGTCCTTTTAAGTAGGAATGTTCCACCTCAGAAGGTTCTGGATGGGGCTCAGGATTCTACCTAAGGTCCTATATACTACAAAGGCTCCACAAGAAGCCATTCCATTGGGCAAGTTCTAGAACCCCTTTAGGGATTTGCAGGCTTTCTGTAATCATGTTTCCTGATATTCCTTTTTATCCCACTCAAGTGTCTGTTTTATAAAGTAGGCAAGGGGAAACAATATCCATAAGACAATCAAGCATCTTAACATTATTTCCCCTCTTTTACCCATTCAGACAATGCCTCAATCTCTGTATCACAGAGCCCTGTTGTTCCAAGGTTGAGTATATATCACGATTTACCTCTGTCCCATTTGGCCCATGCAAACCTACCTAAGTGTTCCTCTATCTTCCTTGTTCTCCCACACCTCCCCTTTGTAGTGTATTACCCTCCCCTTCTGTGCAAGAACTGCGCAGACCTGTTGGAGGTGTTAAATGAAACCCAGACCACAGAGCACCGGGGTGAGAGGTGTCTGGAGACCATGTTGATGGGGAGACACTGCCTAGTGGGAAGAGACTGCAGGGGCCGGCCAGTCTGTCCTACTTACCCCGGACGCGAGAGCGCTGTCCTAGCCTAACCGTTGGATCATGGCTTTGAGGCGGGGTCGACCAACTTAGAGACCCACAAGGGCAGCCCAAAGTGTCTCACTACAACCCAGTCGCCCCTGCTGCGCTTCCACCTCTTGATTGACATCCGAGGACGGGAATCCCGCCTTTGAGCCAGACTTAAGGGCCTTAGCACAAGGAGATTCCTATTTAACAGTAACCACGCAACTGCCACTCATCTGTCTGTCATGCTGTGGTGACTTGAATTGCTGTGATTCTGAGGGCTATGCCACCGGTATTTTAAATAACCAGCAGGGTCACCCATGGTAGACAGGTTTCAGATGAGCTTCCAAACAAAGACAGACTAGGAAGAAAGAGTGACAAAC